>NW_026891378.1:1478017-1501367 GCF_015708825.2 Lethenteron reissneri
ATGAGATGACCGGTAGATGCACCACCAGCTGTACCCCCCTACTGTGCCAGGCTAGGTGCAGGAGATCTTGGGACAGACCCTGCAGGTGCCATGGGTTGGCTGACTGAGATGGCCGGTAGATGCACCACCAGCTGTACCCCCTACTGTGCCAACTTGCTGCATTTTATCCGCCCGGCGCTCCGTTCGTTGTTGTGAGCGTCGCTCCTCTGCCCTCCGTTATTGCTGGAGGGCGACTGCCTCCAACTGCCCAGCAGCAGCAGCGTCTTTCACGAGCCTCCTCCTCCACAGAGACACACATACACACACGCAGTGCCTGCCTGTGTGTGTGTGCGTTACGCAGTGAGTGTTTGAGTGAGCGAGTCGTCATTGCCGCTGTAACCAGGCAATCATCACGCTCCTCTAGCTCTGCCCCCCCCCACGTCTCGCCTCTACCCCCCCCTTCGTCTCGTCTCCCTTTGTCTCACCCCCCCCCCCACCATCACCCCCCCCCATCACCCCTCCCATCACCCCCATCCCATCACCACCCACCCCATCACCCCGAGATACGTGTCCAGGCACGCCACCAGAGCGCGTCCTGTGCGATGCCGCACCACGGCATTACTAAAACGGTCCCGCCATAGGAACGTGGAATTCCTCACCGCTGGCACGGGGGGCGGGGGGCAGCCAATTTAGCAACGATGTCAAATCCCCACCACGGGGTCTCTAGAGCGGGGAGAGGCTCTGAGCACGTTCTGCTGCCGCCTCGCCATGGTGACCTCCTGAGAAGCCGGCTCCTGCCATAGAGAACCCTCATCCCATACAGAACCGCGTCCCATCCCATAGAGAACCCCACTATCATCCCAACAGAACCCTCGTCCCATCCCATAGAGAACCTCGCTTCTCATCCCATACAGAACCCTCATCCCATAGAGAACCCCACTATCATCCCATACAGAACCCCCGTCTCATCCCATACAGATCCCATATAGAACCCCACTCTCATCCCATACAGAACCCTCGTCTCATCCCATAGAGAACCTCGTCTCATCCCATACAGAACCCTCGTCTCATCCCATACAGAACTACAGCCTCATCCCATACAGAACCCTCGTCCCATCCCATAAAGAACCCCACTATCGTCCCATACAGAACCCCACTGATCCCATATAGAACCCCAGTCTCATCCCATACAGAATTCGCGTCTCATCCCATAGATAACCCTCATTTCATACAGAACCCTCTTCCCATACAGAACCCTCATCCCATACAGAACCCTCGTCTCATCCCATACAGACCCCCCCTCGTGTGTCGTGCTGGCCTTCATAGGTGCTCGCTACCAGCACTTGCCCCAACAGTCTGCTAAGGCTATGCGGGGGGGATCTTTGTCTTTGTGCGCGTGTGTGTGTGCGGGGGGGATATCAGCTTGTCGCGTACCGCGCCGCTGTCGAGGAGGGCGTCTGCCCCCGCGTTGAATCGCTGACCTACGCGCACACACTCCCAGTCGCTCACCACAAGCTCGACGGACATTCAGAATCGGCCGTCTGACCCTTGCAGGCGTCGTGTCAAAGTGTTCAAACGCAGAATCGGCCTCATAGCTCTTACTCTTTGGTTCTTTCGGTAAAGTCACGGGGATGGATGGGAGGGGATGTGTGGGGGGGATGGGTGGGGGTGGATGTGTGGGGGGGGGATGGTTGGGGGGGGGGTGTGGGGGGGGGGATGTGTGGGGGGGAGATGGTTGGGGGGGGGGGGTGTGGGGGGGGATGTGTGGGGGTGATGGGTGGGGGAGGGATGTTGACGTTGTCAAACATAATAAATTGAATAATTTTTTATTTTCTCTTCATACGTGACTTTACCGAAAGAATCAAAGAGAATTTCCTGCAGTCACGAAAGCTCCAAATAAAAACTCATAGCTCTTGTTGTTGCGAGTAATCGAGTGCTGCATGAAACACACACGGCGCACCTGTGCAGTGACATCGCGGATGTCGCCATGAAATATCGGCCCGAGAAGGGCTCGGTGAGCACTACCTGGCAGTGCTGGATGGCCCCACGCTCTGCGTGCGCAGTGCCGACCCCTACAGGATAGGGCGTGAGAGTGCCGGCCACGGCGATGGGGTTACTAAGGGCCGTGGCACTTTGATTGACTCGAGATTTGAAGCTTTCGTGACTGCAACGATTCATACTCTTAGTTTTTTCGGTAAAGTCACGTAGGGGGAGATGTGGGGGGGGGGGGGTGTGGGGGGGGGGGGAGATGTGTGGGGGGATTATTTCAATTCGCTTGCACGTGGAATCCAAAACTCTGGCGGCTGCTGACGTTGTCAAACATTCCGAGGTGGTGGCAGAGACCCCCCCCACACACCCCCCCACACACCCCCCACACCCCCCACACACCCCCCCCCCACACACCCCCCACACCCCCCCACACCCCCCACACCCCCACACCCTCCAGCGACGTTGCCGTTTGTCGCACAGCGTGGGAGATGTCGGCGTGGGGGAGGGGTGGATGCGTGGGTGTAATTGTGGTGGTAATTGTGGTGGTAATTGTGGTGGTTGAGATGGTGGCGTCGCGTTACAGGCCTCGCTGACGGCTCATGGATTCAACAACTCAGAGTTGACCTCAGTTGACCTCCCGGCGACGTTCCATCATCCATCGGCCAATACATCTCCGAGAACGAATCGTCATCAACATCACCATCATTTCCCACCTGCCATTAACCATCATTGTAATCCACCTGGTCCACCAACAACATCAACTTCACCATCATCCTCCACTGCCATTAACCATCAATATAATCCACCTGCTATTATTCAACAACATCAACAACATCAACTTCATCATCATCCATCCCACCTGCCATAAACCATCATTGTAATCCACCTGCTCACATTCAACATCATCTTCATCATATCAATCATAATCACCTACAAGCCATTTATCATCATCACGCCATCGCACATCACCAGAATCCTACCACACACACCATCATCCATTTGACAAACACCGCGATGCGTGTATCACGAAGGAGGGCCATTGCCCGAAACGTCGCCTATTATATATTATCCTTTTAAATACACGCCTCAATACGGCAAAGCCCTGCGCCACAGGTGCAGAGTGGTCACGCCACGCTTCTCCGCGCATGATGGTATTTGACACGTGATGGATTTAATTCACGAAGGCGAAATGCCTGCTCGCTGCGTAAGAGACTCTCTCTCGCCTGCATTAAAACAACACCACACGACACACGAACACCTCGGAATAAAGCTGCCGCTAGGGAGTCCCCTAGGCTAAACCGATTCTAAACCGAAACTCAACCATATTTTTTACTTTTTTATTTTACCAGGTCAAGCTCTTTTTTAGAAGCGACCTGGCCACAAATGACATCTCGACGAAGTGGCTCATCACGTGGACATTTACAGCAGCCACAGACTCTGAACGCGCGACGTTGATTCTGAATGTGAAGGGGAAAAGCGGAGGACCCGGAGAAAAATCCACGACCACGGGGAGAGAGAGAAAGACACGCAAACTTCAAATATACAGCAGACGTCGTCAGGGTCGGGATCGCACCCACGACCTCCTGTAGATGAGGAGAGGCAGTTAACATCTCCTAGCCACCGTGATGATGGTGATGAGAGATAGACACAAACTCCAATATACAGCAGGCGTCAGGGTCGCGATCGAACCCACGACCTCCCGTAGACCAGGCGAGACAGTGAACATCTCCTAGCCACCGTGATGATGATGATAGAGACGCAAACTCCAAATATACAGCAGCAGGCGTCGTCAGGGTCTGGATCGAACCCACGACCTCCTGTACACCAGGCGAGGCAGTTAACATCTACTAGCCACCGTGATGATGAGAGAGACACGCAAACTCCAAATATACAGCAGACATCGTCAGGGTCGGGATCGAACCCACGACCTTCCGTATGCCAGGCGAGGAAGTGAACATCTCCTAGCCACCGTGATGATGATGATGAGAGAGACGCAAACTCCAAATATAAAGCAGACGTCGTCAGGGTTGAGATCGAACCCACGACCTCCTGTAGACCAGGCGAGGCAGTTAACATCTCCTAGCCACGGTGATGATGATGATGAGAGAGACACGCAAACTCCAAATATACAGCAGACGCCGTCAGGGTCGGGATCGAACTCACGACCTCCTGTAGACCAGGCGAGGCAGTTAACATCTCCTAGCCACCGTGATGATTATGATGAGAGACACGCAAACCCAAATATACAGCAGCAGGCGTCCGGGTCGCGATCGAACCCACGACATCCGCGTAGACCAGGCGAGGGATGTTAACATCTAGCCACCGTGTGCCAGACGAGGGATGGACTGTGACACCGATGGATTGTAAGACACGTGTGCGTTTGTTTCGCTGAACTCATTCTCGCACCGTACGTAGCCGACCGCGCTAATCGGGAGTTGCGGTTGTCGAGAATGAGTTTGCGATCTCGCATTGACGGTGCGTAGCTCCCAGCGACTTCCGACTACACAAGTATTCAGATCAGACGTCCCAAAGTGCTCTTCCACTCACGTCCACCCTCTGCACGCGATCACCATCGTGTCAACAATGCGAGTATCTTTCGATTTAAAGCTTTCGTGACTGCAGGGATTCATCTTCTTGGTTCTTTCGGTAAAGTCACGTCAGAATGGAAATAATAAAATAATTACAAATACAAATAAAAACGTAATAAAATAATTCGCACGACGTTTCGGGCCACACGCAAGCAGCCGTCCTCAGGTTGAGAACAGGTCTGTCGAGAAGACAGAGTCAGACTCTGTCGTGAGAATTATTTATTACGTTTTTATTAGTTATTTTAATTATTTTATTATTTCCATTCTACGTGCCTTTACCGAAAGAACCAAGAAAATGCGAGTATCGTCGTAATACATTCAATTTCACCTACGTCTCCACCCTGCCTGCCCCCACCGTCTCCATCATGCCATACTTCCCCTAAATCTGCAAGCGCCGGGCCGTTAAGGGAGACGCGCGCGGAGCAGCGGCCAAAGCCAAACTTATCGGAGTGTTGAAATGGATGGAGCATTTAATCCGAGGCGCTGTCCACTCGCATTGTTTACCGACTCGTCCCATCGGCGCGCGCGCACGGACACGGAGCCAGCGACAATGGTTTTGGGTTAGAGGGGGAGGAGAGGGGGGGGGTGGGTGGGTGGGGGGGGAGGGTGGGTGGGGGGATGGCGGGTGGGGGGGGAGGGTGGGTGGGGGGGGATGGTGGGTGGGGGGGGATGGAGGGTGGGTGGGGGGGGGGGGGGAGGTGGGGGGAAGGGGGGGGGGGGGAGGGTGGGTGGGTGGGGGGAGGGTGGGTGGGGGGAGGGTGCTGGGGGGAGGGTGGGTGGGGGGGGGGAGGGTGGGTGGGTGGGGGAGGGTGGGTGGGGGGGAGGGTGGGTGGGTGGGGGGGGGGGTGGGTTATGGGGAGGGTGGGTGGGTGGGGGGGGAGGGTGGGTGGGTGGGGGAGGTGGGGGGAGGGGGTGGGTGGGGGGGGGTGGGGTGGGGGGGGTGAGGGTGGGTGGGTGGGGGGAGGGTGGGGGGAGGGTGGGTGGGTGGGGGGGAGGGTGGGTGGGGGATGAGTGGGGAGGTAGGTGGGTGGGTGGTTGGTTGGGGGGGGGGGTGAGTGGGGAGGAGGGTGGGTGGGTTGGGTGGGTGGGGGGATGAGTGGGGAGGTAGGTGGGTGGTGGGGGGGGGTGAGGGGGAGGAGGGTGGGTGGGTGGTTGGGGGATGAGTGGGGAGGTAGATGAGTGGTTGGTTGGGGGGGGTAGGTGGGTGGTTGGGGGGGGGGGGTGAGGGGAGGAGGGTGGGTGGGTGGTTGGGGGATGGGGGGAGGTAGGTGGGTGGGTGGTGGTTTTGGGGGGGTGAGTAGGGATTTTAGGTGGGTGGGTGGGTGGTTGGGGGGATGAGTGGGGAGGGGGGGTGGTGGTTGGGGGGGGTGGTAGTGCGGAGGTAGGTGGGTGGGTGGTTGGTTGGAGGGTGATTTGGGAGGTAGGTGGGTGGGTGGTTGGTTAGGGGGTGAGTGGGGATCTAGGTGGGTGGTTTGTTAGGGGCGTGAGTGAGGAGGAGGGTCGGTGGTGGGTGGTTGGTTGGGGGTGAGTGGAGAGGTAGGTGGGTTCGTTGGTTGGGGTATTGGTTCGTGCGTGGGTAGCAGTTGTGGTGGGTTAGGGATAGGATTTACATCAGTAGGTCTGCGTGGTGGGTAGGTGAGTGAGTAGTAGGTGTGTGTGTAGGTAGGTAGTGAGTGAGTAGGTATGTGGAGAGGCATGTAAGAGGCGGAGTGGAGAGGTAGGTGGGTGGTTGGGTAGCGAGGTAGCTGTGTGGGAGATGGTTGAGTAGGTGGTTGAGTAGGTGGTTGAGTCGGTGGGTGGAGAGGGACGTAGGGTTACGAGTGAGTTGGTAGGTGGAATGGCGACGCTTGAACGCCATCCTCACCACAACCCTCACCGCCCCTCCCTCGAGCACCACCGCTGCACAACCAACACGAGACGGAGTCATTGCCATTACTTGGTCGTCAGCGGGCTATCAGAGATCATTATCCACTTTGTTCAATGCCCAATGCCCCCATAGCCCCCCCCTGCCCCCTGCCCCCCCACACGTCTCACGCATTACATTGGGTGGGGGGTATGAAGGAGAAGGGGGAGACAGGGATAATGTCGACACGACAGCTTTAGATTTAGATGTCCGCTTCAATTAGGGTCTATGCGGAGGGGGGTGCGGTAGGGGGGGGCAGGGGGGGAAGGGCAGGGGGAGGGGGAAGGGCAGGGGGGAGGGGGCTTGAAGAGAGGGAGGGGATTTGGAGTGGAACAGCAGCAGCGGGTCACGGTTGACTGCTGCTGAGACAATGAACGTCGGAACGGGGCCAGAGTCGTCGATTGCGTTTAGCCGATGATCCCAGCGCACTCCATGTTGATATGATCTCCCGTTCATACACCCTCCCCATTGTTCACCCTCCCGTTCATCCACCCTCCCGTTCATCCACCCTCCCCATTGTTCACCCTCCCGTTCATCCACCCTCCTGCTCACCCAGCCACCCGTTCATCCCCCTCCCGTTCATCCACCCTCCCCATTGTTCACCTCCCGTTCATCCACCCTCCCGTTCACCCAGCCCCCGTTCATCCACCCTCCCGTTCATCCACCCTCCCGTTCATCCACCCTCCCGTTTGTTCACCTCCTGTTCATTCACGCTCCCGTTTGTTCACCCTCCTGTTCATCCGGCCTTCAGTTAAATTATCTCCTGCCACACCACCCCACCCCATGATACCCACGTTGTACCCCACCCCACCCACCCACCCCACCCACGCTGTACCCCACCCCACCCACCCCCCACCACCCCACGCTGTACCCCACCCCACCCACGCTGTACCCACCCCACCCACCCACCCCCACCCAGCCACCCACGTGTACCCCCACCCCCCCCACGCTTGTACCCCAAACCCACCCCCCACCCCAACCACGCTGTACCCCACACACCCACCCACCCCACCCACGCTGTACCCCACCCCACCCACCCCCCCACGCTGCACCCCACCCCCCCCACGCTGTACCCCACCCCACCCACCCCCCCACGCTGTACACCCCCCACCCCCCCCATGCTGCACCCCACCCCACCCACCCCCCCACGCTGTACCCCCACCCACCCCCCCACGCTGCACCCCACCCCACCCACCCCCCCACGCTGTACCCCACCCCACCCACCCCCCCACGCTGTACACCCCCCACCCCCCCATGCTGCACCCCACCCACCCACCCCCCCACGCTGTACCCCCACCCACCCCCCACGCTGCACCCCACCCCACCCACCCCCCCACGCTGTACCCCACCCACCCCCCACGCTGCACCCCACCCCACCCACCCCCCCACGCTGTACCCCCACCACCCCCCACGCTGCACCCCACCCACACACCCCACGCTGTACCCAACTCTACCACGTGGTGTCGCTGCGCGTCACTCTCCGCATGGACGCGGGGTCGCTGCTGCCTGGTACAGTGCGTATCAACACACACAGACACAGGCAGACAGACCCATCATCACACAGGGGGAGTGTAAACCTGAGCAGTACGTGGCTTGTGAGGGTGACAGCGGTGTTGCTGGCTGCTGCTGCTGTTGTTGTTGTTGTGTCTCCTCAACGTGAGTTGAATCTTTAACGTGCAAGACCCAGCTTGGGTTACAGTACAGTAACAGCTGATAACACACACGTGTCTGTGTGTATAGGTCGACTCGGCCTCAAATGAGTACCTGGTGCGATGTGTAAACATCGCCACTGGGGAGACAAAGGCGGTCGGGCGTGGTGCTGGCCACCCACCCTCTCGTGTGCCGTGCCGGCCTTCATAGGTGCTGCTCGCTAACAGCACTTGCTCCTACAGTCTGTTAAGGCTACATGGGGGATATTTGTCTTTGTGTCTGTGTGTGTATGTCTGTGTGTGTCTCTGTGTGTGTGTCTCTGTGTGTGTGTCTGTGTGTCTTTGTCTGTGTGTATGTGTGTGTGTGTCTATGTGTGTATGTCTGTGTGTCTGTGAGTGTGTGTGTCTATGTGTGTATGTCTGTGTGTGTCCTGTGAGTGTGTGTGTCTGTCTGTGTGTGTCTGTGTGTGTGTATGTGTGTGTGTCTGTGTGTCTTTGTCTGTGTGTGTCTGTGTGTATGTATGTGTGTGTGTCTATGTGTGTATGTCTGTGTGTGTCTGTGAGTGTGTGTGTCTATGTGTGTCTGTGAGTGTGTGTCTGTCTGTGTGTGTCTGTGTGTGTGTCTGTGTGTGTCTATCTGTCTATGTGTGTCTATGTGTGTCTATGTGTGTCTATGTGTGTGTGTATGTATGTGTGTGTGTATGTGTGTATGTCTGTGTGTGTCTGTGAGTGTGTGTGTCTATGTGTGGAGTGGTGTGTCTGTCTGTGTGTGTCTGTGTGTGTGTCTGTGTGTGTCTATCTGTCTATGTGTGTCTATGTGTGTGTCTATCTGTCTTTGTGTGTGTGTATATATGGGGAGCGGTGGTATAGCGGTTAGCGCTACGCTGCTACTACGAACCCGGCGACCCGAGTTCGATTCCCGCTCACGGCCAACACCGGTTGCGATTATCTGAACCGGTCCTGGGCCTCCCCTAGGTCGACTCGGCCTCAAATGAGTCTCTGGTGCGGTGTGCAGTAAGCATCGCCAACTAGGAGACAAAGGCGGCCGGGCGTGGTGCTGGCCACCCACCCACCGACCCCCTCGTGTGCCGTGCCGACCTTCATATGTGCTGCTCGCTAACAGCACTTGCCCCTACAGTCTGTTACAGGCTATACGGGGGATCTTTGTCTTTGTGTGTATACTGGGTATCTCCTAGGTCGACTCGACCTTAAAGCTGAATAGGTACCTGGGGAGACAAAGGCGGCCGGGGGTGGAGCTAGTCACACCAGCCCCTCGTGTTGGGGCTTACTAGGTGGCCGCGGCAGTCAGGTTACGTAACTACAGCTGACGTCTATGTCTGTGTGTGGTGACTTGTCTGTGTGTGTGTCTGTGTGTGTGTGTGTCTCTGTGTGTGTGTGACTTGTCTGTGTGTGTGTCTGTGTGTGTGTGTGTCTCTGTGTGTGTGTGACTTGTTTGTGTGGTCTGTGTGTGTGTGACTTGTCTGTGTGTGTGTCTGTGTGTGTGTGTCTCTGTGTGTGTGACTTGTGTGTGTCTGTGTGTGTGTGTCTCTGTGTGTGTGTCTCTGTGTGTGTGTGACTTGTCCGTGGTGGTGTGTGTCTGTGTGTGTGACTTGTCTCTGTGTGTGTGACTTGTCTGTGTGTGTGTGTGTGTCTCTGTGTGTGTGTGACTTGTTTGTCTGTGTGTGTGACTTGTCTGTGTGTGTGTCTGTCTCTGTGTGTGTGTGTCCTGTCTGTGTATGTCTCTGTGTGTGTGAATTGTTTGTCTGGGCGTGTGACTTGTCTGTGTGTGTGTGTGACTTGTCTGTGTGTGTCTGTGTGTGTGTGTGTGTCTCTGTGTGTGTGTGACTTGTTTGTCTGTGTGTGTGACTTGTCTGTGTGTGTCTGTCTCTGTGTGTGTGTGTCCTGTCTGTGTGTGTCTCTGTGTTGTGACTTGTTGGTCTGTGCGTGTGACTTGTCTGTGTGTGTGTGTGATATGTCTGTGTGTGTGTCTGTGTGTGTGTGACTTGTCTATGTGTGTGTGTGTGACATGTCTGTGTGTGTCTGTGTGTGTGTCTGTCTCTGTGTGTGTGTGTCCTGTCTGTGTGTGTCTCTGTGTGTGTGACTTGTTTGTCTGTGCGTGTGACTTTTCTGTGTGTGTGTGACTAGTCTGTGTGTGTGTCTGTGTGTGTGTGTGTGACTTGTCTATGTGTGTGTGTGTGTGACATGTCTTGTGTGTGTCTGTGTGTGTGTGTCTGTCTCTGTGTGTGTGTGTCCTGTCTGTGTGTGTCTCTGTGTGTGTGACTTGTTTGTCTGTGTGTGTGACTTGTCTGTGTGTGTGTGTGACATGTCTGTGTGTTTGTCTATGTGTGACTTGTCTGTGTGTGTGTGTGACATGTCTGTGTGTGTGTCTGTGTGTGACTTGTTTGTGTGTGGGTGTGTTGTCTGTCTGTGCGTGTCTATGTGTGTCCTGTCTGTGTGTGTGTATCTTATCTATGTGTGTGTGAGTGCACCATTATGTCTATCTAGTTGGGTGTACATGACTGAGTGTGTCCGTCAGCGTGTGTTTGTCTATCTGCTCATCTGTCAGTGTCTGTCAATCATTGAAGGATCTGGCAAGACTGCGTTGGCTGGGTCATGTAGCCCGCGTGCCCGGCCACCACGTGACCAAGCAGTTTCTGTTGGGCCGCATGGAGGGGGCTTAACGGGCCCGACACGGGCTGGAGAGGAGATGGAGCTGATGCGGTAGGGGAGGATGTGGAGCTGAGTGGACTTGCCGATGACCGGTACCAGCGGTGTCAAGATCGGCCTCTGTGGAGGCTGATAAGCGACGTCACAACAACGATCGGAGCGCTGGGTGGATAAAATGCATAATAAAGTTTTTTGGTTAGATCGCGTTATTTATAAATGTGTCGTAACCCTCCACCACCCGACACGGCCAATCAGCAAAAAAGTGTCACGTTGACAAAAGACAAATAGTTCACTACTTTAGCCCACCGGTGTGTTGTGGTTTCTCTTCAACACACCGGTGGGCTAAAGTAGTGAACTATTTGTCTTTTGTCAACGTGACACTTTTATTGCTGATTTGCCGTGTCGGTGGTGGAGGGTTACGACACATTTATAAATAACGCGATCTAACCCAAAAACGTTTATTATGAATAATATTGGCCGCGAAAGCCTACGTGTTAAACCTGATAAAATGCACCTAGCCTGGCACGGTAGGGGTACAGCTGGTGGTGCATCTACCGGTCATCTCAGTCAGCCAACCCATGGCACCTGCTGGGTCTGTCCCAAGATCTCCTGCACCTAGCCTGGCACGGTAGACAGTACAGCTGGTGATGCATCTACCGGTCATCTCAGCCAACCCATGGCACCTGCTGGGTCTGTCCCAATATCTCCTGCACCTAGCCTGGCACAGTAGGGGGGTACAGCTGGTGGTGCATCTACCGGTCATCTCAGTCAGCCAACCCATGGCACTTGCTGGGTCTGTCCCAAGATCTCCTGCACCTAGCCTGGCACAGTAGGGGTACAGCTGGTGGTGCATCTACTGGCCATCTCAGTCAGCCAGCCCATGGCACCTGCAGGGTCTGTCCCGAGCCTTCGACACTTCACGTGGTGGCCTCAAGGTGCACCTGGCCTGGCACAGGCGCCGTGGTGACGTCACTAAGTGGGGAATGGCGGGTGTATTGGTGTTTGTCTCTACCCGTGTATGCTTGTCCGTATTTCTGTCTGTCTGCAGTATGTCTGTGCGTGTGTGCGTCTCTGAAGACGTCTGTCAGTGCATGTGTCTGCCTGCCACAATGCGTGTCTGTCCACGTGTCTGTCTACGTGTCTTCTTAGCACATGAAGGTCCATAGCCCGAAACGTCGCCTGTTGTATATATTTGTCTCGCTGTGTGTTGTAATCACCCCTAGAGGGCGCTAGAGTCGCATGTATAAGTCAATTGCACAGTGAGACCTCATCCCTTACCACGGTTGGGCCTAATATCGGACGTTTCGCCCCACCGCGCGGGGGCCTTCTTCAGGAAGTGAACCGACAGTATTCAAAATCAACATTTTTGGGTTTAGACCGCGTTATTTATAAATGTGTCGTAACCCTCCACCACCCGACACGGCCAATCAGTAAAAAAGTGTCACGTTGACAAAAGACAAATAGTTCACTGCTTTAGCCCACCGGTGTGTTGAAGCGTGAAACCACAACATTTACAATTTGAGTACGACGTTTCGCTGGTAATTGCATCCAGCATCATCGGGCAATTCGCCAAACGTGTTAAACTGATAGTATTCAAGTTGATCTTTGAGTTGGAACTGAATTCAGTTCAACGCCGGAGTCCGACGTTTTCCGACCCACGTCCCAACGTCGGGCCAACGTTCGTCCGACGTTTTCCGACCCACGTCCCAACGTCGGGCCAACGTTCGTCCGACGTTTTCCGACCCACGTCCCGACGTCGGGCCAACGTTCGTCCGACGTTTTCCGACCCACGTCCCGACTTCGGGCCAACGTTCGTCCGACGTTTTTCCGACCCACGTGGGTCATAGGTCACGTGAGGCGACGGTGACGGCGTGGGGAGGCCGTCATCATCCAGCAATGGTGATGCGATGTGGACGATGATAACCTTCCGTTATTATTATTATTATTTTTGCTACAATAATGACAGATATGCTTGTGTGCACGGTTGAACTTCTTTCGCGCCGTACGTAACCAACGGTGCCGATCGGAGGTGCGGGGGAAGGACACCGATAAAGCCTTGGTGAGGTGCGCTGGTTTGCCTCGCGCGTGCCGGTATTGCCGTGGCGACGTTCGAGTTGCCGGTGAGCCTGGCAATCGCTGGCAAACGATGCGTGCCACCTCCGGAGATGGTCCTCCGTGAAATGCGTTTCAAACGAATAAGTCGTTTGAACGACCCGCGCGTGATTAACTAATCGATCAATCTCCGCGTCTTCCCCTTGCAGAGATGACCGGGATGGAGGAGGAGAGATGGAGGAGACGGGTACCTGCTGGTGGTGACGGTGACGGTGGCGGTGACGGTGGGTGACGGTGATGACGACGACGACGACGATGAGTGCCCGGAGTTGGTGGCCACTCTCCTTCCCCACGAGCGCATTCCCATCACCATCATCTCGGGCTACCTGGGTTCGTGCTTTCACAACGACAAAGATCTCCTCTCGCCCCCCCACCGTGCTGCCTAGCGAGTAGAGCCTGTGTAGGTAGGCCGGGACAAGGCGCGCGGGCGGGTGGGTTGTGGCCAGAACCATGCACGCCCGGCCGCCTTTGTCTCCCCGATGTTTATGATGCACCGCACCGGGTACTCGTTTGAGGCTGAGTCGACCTAGGGGAGGCCCAGGATGGGTTCAAATATTCGCCGCTGTTTTGGCCGTGAGCGGGAATCGAATGCGGTAACCGCTGTGCCACCGCTGCCCGTTCAAAGACAAAGATCCCCCATGTAGCCTTAACAGACTGTAGGGGCAAGTGCTGTTAGCGAGCACCCATGAAGGCCGGCATGGCACACGAGGGGTTGGTTGGCCAGCACCACGCCCGGCCGTCTTTGTCTCCCCAGTGGCGATGTTTACACACCGCACCAGGTACTCATTTGAGGCTGAGTCGACCTAGGGGAGGCTCAGGTCGGGTTCAAATATTCGACGCTGTTTTGGCCGTGAGCAGGAATCGAACCCGGGTCGCCAGGGCCGTGGCTTGGCACACTGACCGCTGTGCCACCGCTCTCCATTCACGCACACGCACACACACACACACTAACACACACAAAAACACACACACACACTAACACACACACACAAACACACACACAAACACACAAACACACACACAAGAGGCCTTCACCCAGCAGTGGCTAGATCACGGGCTGCGGCGGTGGCGACGACAATGACGACCCGCGGCTGTGTCCTCGCAGGAGCCGGCAAGACGACGCTGCTGAACTACATCCTCACGGAGCAGCACAGCAAGCGGGTCGCCGTGATCCTCAACGAGTTCGGGGAGGGTGAGTCTCGCAGAGCGGCGCGGAGAACTCGGCACAGACACTCGGCACAGACACTCGGCACAGACACTCGGCACAGACACTCGACACAGACACTCGGCACAGACACTCAGCACAAGCGAGCCGAGTTCCATTCCCGCTCACGGCCACCGACGCTGCTGACCGGCGCCGGATTATCCTAGTAGCAAAAGTAGCTGCATGTGTAGTAGCTACTACATGTGTACACAAACCCTGAAGCGCATCCGCCGGACAAGTAGCGGGCAGCGCCAGCAGACACTCGACGATGTGGCAGCGGCGTAGCGTATGAAGCAGCGGGGATGGGGCACGGGCTGAGCAGGGATGTAGCGGGGAAGAAGCAGGAATTGGCAGCAGGGAAGAAGCAGGAATAAAGCAAAAGTGAATAAGAGATCGAGCAAGCGAAGCAGGGATGAAGCAGCGAAGAAGCAGTAAGTAAGCAGTGATGAAGCAGCGAGAAGCAGGGAAGAAAGCAGGTACCAAGCAGAAATGAATACGAGATGGAGCAAGAGAAGCAGGGCCGAGCGAGGAAGCGAGGGGGTGTGTGGAGAGGGAGCGGGAGAGGGAGCGGGGAGGGAGCGAGGGAGCGGGGAGGGAGCAAAGAGGGAGCGGAGAGGGAACGGAGAGGGAGCGAGGGGGGAGCGGAGAGGGAGCGGGAGGGAGCGAGGGAGCGGGGGGAGCGGGGAGGGAGCGGGAGGGAGCGAGGGAGCGGGGAGGGAGCGGAGAGGGAGCGGGAGGGAGCTGAGAGGGAGCTGAGAGGGAGCTGAGAGGGAGCGGGGAGAGAGCGGGGAGGGAGCGAGGGAGCGGAGAGGGAGCGGGGAGGGAGCGGAGAGGGAGCGGGGAGGGAGCGGGGAGGGAGCGGGGAGGGAGCGGAGAGGGAGCGGGGAGGGAGCGGGGAGGGAGCGGGGAGGGAGCGGAGAGGGAGCGGGGAGGGAGCGGAGAGGGAGCGGGGGGGAGCGGGGAGGGAGCGGGGAGGGAGCGGGGAGGGAGCGGGGAGGGAGCGGAGAGGGAGCTGAGAGGGAGCGAGGGGGGAGCGGAGAGGGAGCGAAGAGGGGAGCGGAGAGGGAGCGAGGGGGGAGCGGAGAGGGGAGCGGAGAGGGAGCGGAGAGGGGAGCGAGGGGGGAGCGGAGAGGGAGCGGAGAGGGAGCGGAGAGGAGCGGAGAGGGAGCGAGGGGGGAGCAGAGAGGGAGCGAGGGGGGAGCGAGGGGGGAGCGGGGAGGGAGCGGTGAGGGAGCGGTGAGGGAGCGGGAAGGGAGCGAGGGAGCAAAGAGGGAGCGGGGGGGGAGCGAGGGGGGAGCGGGAGGGAGCGGGGGGGGAGCGATGGAGATAAAGCGACGTGGGGTCCCGCTCGCCACGCCGTGAGGTTGAGCGCTTGAGGGCCGCACCAATCAATGGAGTCCTAATCGAGCCGCGGCGCGCGGCCCGGTAATTGATTTAGAGACGAGGAGCCGAGCTGCTGATGAGGAGGTGGTGGTGGTGGTGGGGGGGGGTGTTGGTGGGGGGTGTGGGGGGGGGGGGGGGGGGGTGTGGGGGGGGCCGCGTGGCCGCGTTGCTGCGCCGTCTGCCTTAATTACCGATCCTGCCCGGCCGCGGGACGACTGCCATTCCGTGGCATTCAATTAGCAGCGCCTAATCACTCGCCGCCAGTTAACCTTTCGCATGCGGGCGTGCGGCGGGCGCGGGAGAGAGAGAGAGAGCGGAGAGAGCGAGTGGGGAGAGAGGGCGGGCGGGTGAGTGAGTGAGAATATGGGTGGGTGAGCGGATTTGGTGGGTGGGCGGATGGGTGAGTAGGTTGGTGTGTGGGTGATTGAGAAGATGGGTGGGCGAGTGGTTGGTTGAAACTGTCGGTGAGTGGGTTGGTGGGTGGGTGGGTGAGTCGATAGATTTGTGGGTGGGTGTGAAGGTGAGTGACTGAGAGGGTGAGTGAGAAGATGGGTGGGTGAATAGTTGAGAACGTAAGTCTATGGGTCTCTATGTGAGTCTGTGGCATGCTATGTGAGTCTATATGTTTATGCGAGTCTATGGGCTTCGATGTGAGTCTGTGGCATGCTATGTGAGCCTCTGGGTTCCTATGCGAGTCTATGGGTCTCTATGTGAGTCTATAGGTTTATATGCGAGTCTATGGGTCTCTATGTGAGTCTATAGGCCCCTATGCGAGTCTGTGGGTCTGCGCGAGTCTAAATGTCTCTATGCGAGTCTATAGGTTTCTATGCGAGTCTATGGATCTCTATGTGAGTCTATAGGCCTCTATGCGAGTCTTGTGGGTCTGCGCGAGTCTAAATGTCTCTATGCGAGTCTATAGGTCTCTATGGGAGTCTGTGGGACTCTATGTGAGTCTATGCATCTCTATGTGAGTCTATGGGTCTCTATGCGAGTCTATAGGTCTCTGTGAGTCTATGGGACTCTATGTGAGTCAAATCCACACGACAACGGGGAGCGAGAGAGAGAGAGAGACACGCAGCAGGCGTCAGGGGTCGGGATCGAACCCATGACCTCCTGTATACCGAGCGAGGCAGTAACACCTCGCCACCGCAGCGCCCTATGTACATGCGTGTGGGTCCCTCTCCCAGCATCCAACGCGGCTTTTCGCGAGGGAGGAGGGGGGCTGGAAGGGGGGGGCACGGGGGGGGCGCGAGGAGGGGGGGTCGCACGTTGACAGATTTAACGTCCGGGGGTAAATCCCTCCCCAATTTGTTGCCATGGTGAATAATTAACGAGGCTGCTCCCGTGGATCACCTTGAGCAGGTTGAGCAGGGGGAGCACAGCGAGCCTGTGGTGGTGGTGGTGGGGGGCCGGGCCGAAGGCGAGCGAGGCCCTGGGGGGGGCCCCCAGCACGCTACGCCGACGTCAGCAGTCGCCCCCCCCCACCGGTTCGCGGTGAGGGGGGGGGCGAACCCGCATTTTGCCCCAGAGATTAATTCATAATCAGGGGAGGGGGGGGGGGGCACACTGAGGTTCGAATCCCCGAACGCGGGATGCCTCGCTGGGTGTCGAGCTTTGAGCGTCTCTGCGCGTTGCTCTGGAGTAGGGCAGAGAGGCCATCGCCTCCGCTCGGGAAGTTTCTGTCCCGGTGCCGACGCTGCGTTTGTGGAGGTCAGCCCGGCTACGTCTGCTCGGCACCGGTCCACCTCCTCCTCCACCGGCACGGCCTCCTTCCCCTCCCGGTGGTGACGCGGCGTTCCACGTCCCTGCGGCTCGTGCCCAAGTGCCCAGTCCGTCTGAGAACATTGACCCTCTCCCCCGCCGCACACTTTCGCAGCTTTTGTTTCAGCGAGAAAAGTCTGGTACCGCTTGACGCGTTCTGGGCCTCATCAGCAGTGTCAGGCTCGTGAGACAAATGCCGCTGGGTTTGCTGGGTGGTATTGGCCAGGACACTGCGGCTTCACCATGGGGCGCTGTGCATTGCAAATAGCAACATTAACGGAGAGTTCGCCAGTGAGATCTATTTCTATGGTTGTCGATGTGCGACTTTGTGGTTCTTTATGCGAGTCTATGGGTCTCTGTGTGAGTCTATGGGTCTCTGTGTGAGTCTATGGGTCTCTGTGTGAGTCTATGGGTCTCTGTGTGAGTCTACGGGTATCTGTGTGAGTATGGGTCTCTTAAGTCCATGGGCCTCCATGAATGTAAATGCTCTATGTGAGTCTATGGGTCTCTGTGTGAGTCTACGGGTCTCTGTGTGAGTCTACGGGTCTCTGTGTGCGTCTACGGGTCTCTGTGTGAGTCTACGGGTATCTGTGTGAGTCTACGGGTATCTGTGTGAGTATGGGTCTCTTAAGTCCATGGGCCTCCATGAATGTAAATGCTAAATGTGAGTCTATGGGTCTCTGTGTGAGTCTACGGGTCTCTGTGTGAGTCTACGGGTCTCTGTGTGAGTCTATGGGTCTCTGTGTGAGTCTATGGGTCTCTGTGTGAGTCTATGGGTCTCTGTTGCGAGTCTATAGGTCTCTGTGTTAGTCTACGGGTCTCTGTGTGAGTCTACGGGTCTCTGTGTGAGTCTACGGGTCTCTGTGTGAGTCTACGGGTCTCTGTGTGAGTCTACGGGTCTCTGTGCGAGTCTATAGGTCTCCGTGTTAGTCTACGGGTCTCTGTGTGAGTCTACGGGTCTCTGTTTGAGTCTATAGATGTCTAACTCAATGGGCCTCTGTGAGTGTAAATGTCTCTATTGCGAGTCTCAATGTAGGTCCATGTAAATCCACATCGGGCTGTTATTTTTGTAAATAATCATTACATTTGAATAGTTACTCCTCTGAGTGGCTGTGGTCCAGGAGTCGCGCGTGCGGAGGGCGAGCGGGGTGCCGTGTGACTTGAATTTCGGCGGTTCGGGGCGGGGGTGGAGGGTGTGTGTTGGGCAGTGCGTCCAACCCGCCATCCCTCTCATCCCTCTCATCCCTCATCCCCTTTGCCCCCCTCCCCATCCTCCTACCCCTCTCGAGCCAAGCCCCCAACGGCCATTACCGCTGGTCGTACAAGATGTTGGGGGAAATCGATTCTCGGTTAACCGCTGTTTGTCCGTGATTAACACTTAATGGCTCACAAATTATTTAGCGTAATGGGGTTGTTCGTCACCAAGCCAGCGGCGGCCAGTCACCGGCGGGTCCAGACTAGCGACAGAATAATAGAATAATAGATGAGAGAGAGAGAGGTGGTGGTGGGGGGGGGGGGATAGGTGGGGGTGGTGGGGGGGGAGAAGAAGGGCTGACCAGAGGGTTCCGTACGGCACAAAGGCAAAGGTCCCCCGCATAGCCCCCCTTAAACAACAACAACAACGGTGGACTGTTGGGGGCAAGTGCTGTTCGCCTATGAGAGGGAGGTCCGATAACGCGGGGGTTCAGCGCCGGCCTATAGAGTTGCGGTGTGATGGGGGGGGGGGGCTTGTACCGCGCGTGCCACCCGCGCCCGCCGCCTTTGTCCTCCCCCCCCCCCCCCCCACCGGCGCTCGTGCGTGAGATCAACACAACAGGAGGACGAGCACCGATCCTGATATCAATTTGTCACCGGTGTTGGCTGCACGCGGGATCGAACACGGGGACGAAGATGCCCCCCCCCCCCTCCCCCCCCCCCCGTATGGCCTCTTTCTCTTTTTCTCTGACAGCCTGCCGGGGCGAGTGATGCCAGTGATGGCCGGGCACGGCACACGAAGATGCCAGCACCATTCCCGCACGCCTTTGTCTCCCCCAATGACAATGTTTCTTGCACACCGCACCGGGGTAGTCGTTTTAAAGGCCGAGTCGACCTAGGGGAGGAGGTCAACGACTGGTTCGAATGATGAAAGTCGCTGATGTTATCTGTGAGCAGGATTGGAACACACACACACTTAATACAGTACTGCTAATACCTATGAGTGGTGGGTATAGTGGTTAGCGCGCCGCGCCAGGAACCTGGCGACCCGGGTTCGATTCCCGCTCATGGACACACCGGCGACAATTATCTGAATCGGTCCTGGGGCCTCTCCCCTAGGTCGACTCGGCCTCAAATGAGTACCTGGTGCAGTGAATATCAACATCATCGCTGGGGAGTCAAAGGCGGCCCGGCGTGGTGCTGGCCACCCACCCCCTCGTGCGCCGTGCCGACCTTCATAGACGCCTACTCGCTAACAGCACTTGCCCCTGACCGTCTGTTAAGGCTATGCGGGGGATCTTTGTCTTTGTGCGAGAGTGCGTGCGTGTCTCATCGGCCAGTCATCTCAGTCTCGCAACCCGTGGCACCTGGGTGTGTCACGTGACCTCCTGCCAGCGGGGCTTCGAGACTCCGCGTGGCACTCCGAGTGCACGTAGCCTGGCACAAGCGCCGTGGTGACGTCACCGCGGCGAATGGCGGCTGTTGTTTTGTCTCTCGTCTGTCTGTAGCTTCCTTTCTGCCTTTGTCTCTCCCGAATCCTAGGCGTCTGTCTCGTGAAAATAACCACGGTCGTTACCAACAACAGGATTAGTCGTGGGAGGGTGTGAGTTGGAGGAATTGGTTACGGTGTGGGTCGAAGTGCGGGCAGGGGTGTGTGTGTGTGGGTGTGTGTCGTGGTGTGTGGGTGGTGTGTGTGTGTGGTGGGTGTGTGTGTGGTGTGTGTGTGGTGGTGTATGTGTGTGTGTGTGGTGTGATGGTGTGTGTGGTGTATGTGTGTGGTGGTGTATGTGTGTGTGGTGTGTGTGTGGTGGTGTGTGTAGTGTGTTTGATGGTGTGTGTGGTGTGTGTGGTGCGGGTCGTGGTGTGTGTGTGGTGCGGGTCGTTGTGTGAGTGTGTGGTGAGTGTGTGGTGAGTGTGTGGTGTGTGTGTGGTGTGTGTGGTGCGGGTTGTGGTGTGTGTTGAATGCGGGTCGTGGTGGTGTGTGTGTGTGGTGTGTCGTGTGTGTGTGTGGTGTGGGTGTGTGTGGTGTGTGTGGTGATCTATGTGTGTGTGGGTGTGTGTACGCTGTGTGTGGTGGTGTGTGTGGGTCGTGGTGTGTGGTGTGTGTGTGCTGTGTGTGGTGGTGTGTGTGGTGTGTGGGTGTGTGGTGTGTGTGTTGTGTGGTGGTGTTGTGGTCGTGGTGTGTGTGGTGGTGTGTGTGCTGTGTGTGGTGGGTGTGTGTGTGGTGTGTGGAGTGTGTATGGTGGTGTGTGTGGTGTGTGTGGTGTGTGTGTGTGTGTGTTGGTGGTGTGTGGTGAGTGTGTGTGTCGTGGTGTGTGTGTGTGTGGTGTGTGTGTGTGTGTGTGGTGTGTGTGTGGGTCGTGGTGTGTGTATGTGGTGTGTGTATGTGGTGTGTTGTGCTGTGTGTGGTGGTGTGTGTATGGTGGTGTGTTGTGTGTATGGTGGTGTGTGTTTGTGTGTGTGGTGGTTGTGTGTGGTGTGGTGTGTGTGTATGGTGTGTGTATGTGTGTGTGGTGTGCGTGTGTGGTGTGTGTGGTGTGTGTGCTGTGTGTATGGTGGTGTGTGTATGGTGGTGTGTGTGGTGTGCGTGGTGTGTGTGTGTGTGTATGGTGTGTGTGGTGTGTGTTGTGTGTGTGTGGTGTGTGTGGGTCGTGGTGGTGTGTGTGTGTGGTGTGTGGTGTGTATGTGTGGTCTGTGTGTATGGTGGTGTGTGTGTGTGTATGGTGTGTGTGTGTATGTGTGGTGTGTGGTGGTGTGTGTGGTGTGTGTGTGGGGTGTGTGTGTGGTGTGTTTGTGTGGTGTGTGTGTGTGGTGTGTGTGTGTGGTGTGTGTGTGTGGTGTGTGTGGTGTGTGTGGTGTGTGTGGTGTGTGTGTGGTCTGTGTGTGTGTGTGGTGTGTGTGTGTGTGGTGGTGTGTGTGTGTGTGTGGTGTGTGTGGTGGTGTGTGTGTGTGGTGTATGGTGTGTGTGTGGTGATGTGTGTGTGTGTGTGTGGTGTGTGTGCTGTGTGTATGGTGGTGTGTGTATGGTGGTGTGTGTGGTGTGCGTGGTGTGTGTGGGTGTGTATGGGTGTGTGTATGGTGTGTGTGTATTGTGTGTGGTGGTGTGTGTATGGTGGTGTGTGTGTGTGGTGTGTGTGTGTGGTGGTGTGTGTGTGTGTGTGGTGTGTGTGTGTGTGTATGGTGTGTGTGTGGTGTGTGTGTATGGTGTGTGTGTATGGTGTGTGTATTGTGTGTGTGGTGGTGTGTGTATGGTGGTGTGTGTGTGTGTGGTGGTGTGCGTGGTGTGTGTGTGTGTGTGGTGTGGTGGTGTGTGTGGTATGTGTGTGTGTGTGTGTGTGTGTGTGTATGGTGTGTGTGTATGTGTGTGTATGGTGTGTGTGTGGTGTGTGTATGGTGTGTGTGTGTATGTGTGTGGTGGGTGTGTGGTGGTGTGTGTGTGGTGTGTGTGTATGTGTGTGTGGGGTGTGTGTATGGTGGTGTGTGTGTGTGGTGTGTGTGTGTGGTGGTGTGTGTGTGGTGTGTGTGTGTGTGTGTATGGTGTGTGTGTGGTGTGTGTGTATGGTGTGTGTGTATGGTGTGTGTGTATTGTGTGTGTGGTGGTGTGTGTATGGTGGTGTGTGTGTGGTGTGTGTGCGTGGTGTGTGTGTGTGGTGTGGTGTGTGGTGTGTGTGTGGTAGTGTGTGTGTGGTGTGTGTGTGGTGTGTGTGTATGGTGTGTGTGTATGTGTGTGTGGTGTGTGTGTGTGTAATGGTGGTGTGTGTGTGTATGTGTGTGTGTGTATGTGTGTGGTGGTGTGTGTGTGTATATGGTGTGTGTGTGGTGTGTGTGTATGGTGTGTGTGTGTAGTGTGTGTGGTGTGTGGTGGTGTGTATGTGTATATGGTGTGTGTGGTGTGTGTGTATGTGTGTGTGTGTATGTGTGTGTGGTGTGTGGTGGTGTGTGTATGTATATGGTGTGTGTGGTGTGTGTGTATGTGTGTGTGGTGGTGTGTGTGTGTGTGTGGTGTGTGTGTGGTGTGTGTGTGTGGTGTGTGTGTATGGTGGTGTGTGGTGGTGTGTGTGTGGTGGTGTGTGTGGTGGTGTGTGTGTGGTGTGTGTGTATGTGTGTGGTGGTGTGTGTGTGTGTGTATGTGTGTGTGGTGTGTGTGTGTGGTGGTGTGTGTGGTGTGTGTATGTGTGTGTGGTGGTGTATATGGTGGTGTGTGTGGTGTATATGGTGGTGTGTGTGTGTGTGTGTGGTGTGTTGGTGGTGTGTGTGTGTATATGGTGGTGTGTATTGTGTGTGTGGTGTGTATGGTGTGTGTGTGTGTATATGGTGGTGTGTGTGTGTGTGTGTGTGTGTATGGTGTGTGTGTGTATGTGTGTGTGGTGGTGTGGTGTATATGGTGGTGTGTGTGTGGGGTGTGTGTGGTGTGTGTGTGTGTGTGTATGGTGGTGTGGTGTGTATGGTGTGTGTGTGTGTATGTGTATATGGTGGTGTATGGTGTGGTGTGTGCGAGCCCGTTACGGCTGCTGATTTACGCTCTTGCTCGCCGCTACCCTCGCGCCTCGTTAACTCCACCACTCATTTGCATTTTAATTGACTGCGTAACAGTCTCCTACGGGCGGGGTCGGTAAAACCCTCCCCACCCACCCCTCCTGCTCCCCCCCCCTACTAAACCCCAATAGGAGCCCCCCCTCTCTCCCTGCCCCCCCCCCACCAAACCCCCCGCCCGCCCACCCGCCCCCCTTCCTCGTTTAATTTTTAATCCGCTCACAAATCACAATCCGCGCCCGCGTTTATCGCGCGTCTTCGCCGCCCGTCCCAATTCTCAACGGGCTCCTCCGGATCTGGCAGAGGGAAGGGAGCAACGGCGCCCTGGGATTGCCCACAAGGACACTGGACTCGTATATAACGGCAATAATATGATGGTGATTGTTGT
>NW_026891378.1:1501867-1602011 GCF_015708825.2 Lethenteron reissneri
GCAGCAACAGATCACTACTTTCAGTTTCAGTGGGAACAGTGTTGTTGATCTCCCATTTTTGCCAGTGCATCCAAGTCTGGAGTTATTTTGGTTGTGGCAATTCTCAGGATAGATCTGAGGTGCTGATCCGTTAACTTTGATCTGTGACGGGCTTTGTTGGCGTTCATGACGCTGAATGTCTGCTCACACACATAAGTCGAGCCAAACAAGTCAGTATCTTCTGTGCAGTCCTCCGGAGGTTTGGAAACGTGGCTCTGTTAAGTGAAGCATAAAAGTCATTCAGTTTAACAGAGTTGAACTTCTCCTTTAGGACGTTGTCAGACTGAAGATCTATCAGTTCCAACTTGCATCTCCTGTGATGCTGTTTCAGGGTCTTGTGACAGGGGACAGGACACCAGCTGAAGTGACTGTTCAATGTTTTCGAAATCAAAGAACCTACGGTAGAATTCTCCGTGGAGGTCCTCAAGCGATTTGCTGTATTTTTTTTGCGTTTCGCGATGCCTCTTCCTGCATAGCAATGTGGGGAAATGAGCGAAAGATTTGTTCGCAATTTGTCCGGAGAACAAAGTGAGCTTGGATTTGAAGGCTTTCACATGTTGTACAGGTCGTGAACAAACTGATCTTTCCCCTGCAGTTTCACATTCAGCTCATTCATGTGTGAAAATATGTCCACAGCAAACGAAAAGTCACTAAGACAGTTCTTGTCGCTTAGCTCAGGGAATTCGTCAGATTTCCCCCATCAACTCCAAAATGCGATGATGTCCTCTTTCAGGAGTGATAGAGACTGGTAGATCACCAGCACTGTATTGATACAGCAGTGGAGTGATAGAGACTGGTAGATCACCAGCACTGTGTTGATACAACAGTGGAGTGATGGAGACTGGTAGATCACCAGCACTGTATTGATACAACAGTGGAGTGATAGAGACTGGTAGATCACCAGCACTGTGTTGATACAACAGTGGAGTGATAGAGACTGGTAGATCACCAGCACTGTATTGATACAACAGTGGAGTGATAGAGACTGGTAGATCACCAGCACTGTATTGATACAGCAGTGGAGTGATAGAGACTGGTAGATCACCAGCACTGTGTTGATACAACAGTGGAGTGATGGAGACTGGTAGATCACCAGCACTGTGTTGATACAACAGTGGAGTGATAGAGACTGGTAGATCACCAGCACTGTATTGATACAACAGTGGAGTGATAGAGACTGGTAGATCACCAGCACTGTGTTGATACAACAGTGGAGTGATAGAGACTGGTAGATCACCAGCACTGTGTTGATACAATAGTGGAGTGATAGAGACTGGTAGATCACCAGCACTGTATTGATACAGCAGTGGAGTGATAGAGACTGGTAGGTCACCAGCAATGTGTTGATACAATAGTGGAGTGATAGAGACTGGTAGATCACCAGCACTGTATTGATACAGCAGTGGAGTGATAGAGACTGGTAGGTCACCAGCAATGTGTTGATACAATAGTGGAGTGATAGAGACTGGTAGGTCACCAGCACTGTGTTGATACAGCAGTGGAGTGATAGAGACTGGTAGATCAGCAGCACTGTATTGATACAGCAATGAAGTGATAGAGACTGGTAGATCACCAGCAATGTGTTGATACAGCAGTGGAGTGATAGAGACTGATAGATCACCAGCACTGTGTTGATACAGCAGTGGAGTGATAGAGACTGATAGATCACCAGCACTGTGTTGATACAGCAGTGGAGTGATAGAGACTGATAGATCACCAGCACTGTGTTGATACAGCAGTGGAGTGATAGAGACTGGTAGATCACCAGCACTGTGTTGATACAGCAGTGGAGTGATAGAGACTGGTAGATCACCAGCACTGTGTTTATACAGCGATGGAGTGATAGAAACTGGTAGATCACCGGCACTGTGTTGATACAGCAGTGGAGTGATAGTGACTGGTAGATCACCAGCACTGTATTGATACAGCGGTGGAGTGATAGAGACTGGTAGATCACCAGCACTGTGTTGATACAATAGTGGAGTGATAGAGACTGGTAGATCACCGGCAATGTATTGATACAGCAGTGGAGTGATAGAGACTGGTAGATCACCAGCACTGTGTTGATACAGCAGTGTAGTGATAGAGACTGGTAGATCACCAGCACTGTGTTAATACAACAGTGGAGTGATAGAGACTGGTAGATCACCAGCACTGTGTTGATACAACAGTGGAGTGATAGAGACTGGTAGATCACCAGCACTGTGTTGATACAGCAGTGTAGTGATAGAGACTGGTAGATCACCAGCACTGTGTTAATACAACAGTGGAGTGATAGAAACTGGTAGATCACCAGCACTGTGTTGATACAGCAGTGGAGTGATAGAGACTGGTAGATCATCAGCACTGTATTGATACAGCAGTGGAGTGATAGAGACTGATAGATCACCAGCACTGTGTTGATACAGCAGTGGAGTGATAGAGACTGGTAGATCACCAGCACTGTGTTGATTCAGCAGTGGAGTGATAGAGACTGGTGGATCACCAGCACTGTGTTGATTCAGCAGTGGAGTGATAGAGACTGGTAGATCACCAGCACTGTATTGATACAGCAGTGGAGTGATAGAGACTGGTAGATCAGCAGCACTGTGTTGATTCAGCAGTGGAGTGATAGAGACTGGTAGATCACCAGCACTGTGTTGATTCAGCAGTGGAGTGATAGAGACTGGTAGATCACCAGCACTGTGTTGATTCAGCAGTGGAGTGATAGAGACTGGTAGATCACCAGCACTGTGTTGATTCAGCAGTGGAGTGATAGAGACTGGTGGATCACCAGCACTGTGTTGATTCAGCAGTGGAGTGATAGAGACTGGTAGATCACCAGCACTGTGTTGATTCAGCAGTGGAGTGATAGAGACTGGTAGATCATCAGCACTGTATTGATACAGCAGTGGAGTGATAGAGACTGGTAGATCACCAGCACTGTGTTGATTCAGCAGTGGAGTGATAGAGACTGGTAGATCATCAGCACTGTATTGATACAGCAGTGGAGTGATAGAGACTGGTAGATCATCAGCACTGTGTTGATTCAGCAGTGGAGTGATAGAGACTGGTAGATCATCAGCACTGTGTTGATTCAGCAGTGGAGTGATAGAGACTGGTAGATCACCAGCACTGTGTTGATTCAGCAGTGGAGTGATAGAGACTGGTAGATCACCAGCACTGTGTTGATTCAGCAGTGGAGTGATAGAGACTGGTCGATCACCAGCACTGTGCTGATACAGCAGTGGAGTGATAGAGACTGGTCGATCACCAGCACTGTGTTGATTCAGCAGTGGAGTGATAGAGACTGGTGGATCACCAGCACTGTGTTGATTCAGCAGTGGAGTGATAGAGACTGGTAGATCACCAGCACTGTGTTGATTCAGCAGTGGAGTGATAGAGACTGGTCGATCATCAGCACTGTATTGATACAGCAGTGGAGTGATAGAGACTGGTAGATCACCAGCACTGTGCTGATACAGCAGTGGAGTGATAGAGACTGGTAGATCACCAGCACTGTGTTGATCTCAGCAGTGGAGTGATAGAGACTGGTAGATCACCAGCACTGTGTTGATTCAGCAGTGGAGTGATAGAGACTGGTCGATCATCAGCACTGTATTGATACAGCAGTGGAGTGATAGAGACTGGTAGATCACCAGCACTGTGTTGATACAGCAGTGTAGTGATAGAGACTGGTAGATCACCAGCACTCTATTGATACAGCAGTGAGGTGATAGACACTGGTAGATCACCAGCACTCTATTGATACAGCAGTGGAGTGATAGACACTGGTAGATCACCAGCACTGTGTTGATACAGCAGTGTAGTGATAGAGACTGGTAGATCACCAGCACTCTATTGATACAGCAGTGAGGTGATAGACACTGGTAGATCACCAGCACTCTATTGATACAGCAGTGTAGTGATAGAGACTGGTAGATCACCAGCACTGTGTTGATACAGCAGTGTAGTGATAGAGACTGGTAGATCACCAGCACTGTATTGATACAACAGTGTAGTGATAGAGACTGGTAGATCACCCGCACTGTGTTGATTAAGCAGTGGAGTGATAGAGACTGGTAGATCACCAGCACTGTGTTGATACAGCAGTGCAGTGATAGAGACTGGTAGATCACCAGCACTCTATTGATACAGCAGTGAGGTGATAGACACTGGTAGATCACCAGCACTCTATTGATACAGCAGTGAGGTGATAGAGACTGATAGATCACCAGCACTGTGTTGATACAGCAGTGAGGTGATAGAGACTGATAGATCACCAGCACTGTGTTGATACAGCAGTGGAGTGATAGAGACTGGTAGATCACCAGCACTGTATTGATACAGCGGTGGAGTGATAGAGACTGATAGATCACCAGCACTGTGTTGATACAGCAGTGGAGTGATAGAGACTGGTAGATCACCAGCACTGTGTTGATACAGCAGTGGAGTGATAGAGACTGATAGATCACCAGCACTGTGTTGATACAGCGGTGGAGTGATAGAGACTGGTAGATCACCATCACTGTGTTGATACAGCAGTGGAGTGATAGAGACTGGTAGATCACCAGCACTGTATTGATACAACAGTGGAGTGATAGAGACTGGTAGATCACCAGCACTGTGTTGATACAACAGTGGAGTGATAGAGACTGGTAGATCACCAGCACTGTGTTGATACAATAGTGGAGTGATAGAGACTGGTAGATCACCAGCACTGTATTGATACAGCAGTGGAGTGATAGAGACTGGTAGGTCACCAGCAATGTGTTGATACAATAGTGGAGTGATAGAGACTGGTAGATCACCAGCACTGTATTGATACAGCAGTGGAGTGATAGAGACTGGTAGGTCACCAGCAATGTGTTGATACAATAGTGGAGTGATAGAGACTGGTAGATCACCAGCACTGTGTTGATACAGCAGTGGAGTGATAGAGACTGGTAGATCAGCAGCACTGTATTGATACAGCAATGAAGTGATAGAGACTGGTAGATCACCAGCAATGTGTTGATACAGCAGTGGAGTGATAGAGACTGATAGATCACCAGCACTGTGTTGATACAGCAGTGGAGTGATAGAGACTGATAGATCACCAGCACTGTGTTGATACAGCAGTGGAGTGATAGAGACTGATAGATCACCAGCACTGTGTTGATACAGCAGTGGAGTGATAGAGACTGGTAGATCACCAGCACTGTGTTGATACAGCAGTGGAGTGATAGAGACTGGTAGATCACCAGCACTGTGTTTATACAGCGATGGAGTGATAGAAACTGGTAGATCACCGGCACTGTGTTGATACAGCAGTGGAGTGATAGTGACTGGTAGATCACCAGCACTGTATTGATACAGCGGTGGAGTGATAGAGACTGGTAGATCACCAGCAATGTGTTGATACAATAGTGGAGTGATAGAGACTGGTAGATCACCAGCACTGTGTTGATACAATAGTGGAGTGATAGAAACTGGTAGATCACCAGCACTGTATTGATACAGCGGTGGAGTGATAGAGACTGGTAGATCACCAGCACTGTGTTGATACAATAGTGGAGTGATAGAGACTGGTAGATCACCGGCAATGTATTGATAAAGCAGTGGAGTGATAGAGACTGGTAGATCACCAGCACTGTGTTGATACAGCAGTGTAGTGATAGAGACTGGTAGATCACCAGCACTGTGTTGATACAACAGTGGAGTGATAGAGACTGGTAGATCACCAGCACTGTGTTAATACAACAGTGGAGTGATAGAGACTGGTAGATCACCAGCACTGTGTTGATACAACAGTGGAGTGATAGAGACTGGTAGATCACCAGCACTGTGTTGATACAGCAGTGGAGTGATAGAGACTGGTAGATCATCAGCACTGTATTGATACAGCAGTGGAGTGATAGAGACTGATAGATCACCAGCACTGTGTTGATACAGCAGTGGAGTGATAGAGACTGGTAGATCACCAGCACTGTGTTGATTCAGCATTGGAGTGATAGAGACTGGTGGATCACCAGCACTGTGTTGATTCAGCAGTGGAGTGATAGAGACTGGTAGATCACCAGCACTGTATTGATACAGCAGTGGAGTGATAGAGACTGGTAGATCAGCAGCACTGTGTTGATTCAGCAGTGGAGTGATAGAGACTGGTAGATCACCAGCACTGTGTTGATTCAGCAGTGGAGTGATAGAGACTGGTAGATCACCAGCACTGTGTTGATTCAGCAGTGGAGTGATAGAGACTGGTAGATCACCAGCACTGTGTTGATTCAGCAGTGGAGTGATAGAGACTGGTGGATCACCAGCACTGTGTTGATTCAGCAGTGGAGTGATAGAGACTGGTAGATCACCAGCACTGTGTTGATTCAGCAGTGGAGTGATAGAGACTGGTAGATCATCAGCACTGTATTGATACAGCAGTGGAGTGATAGAGACTGGTAGATCACCAGCACTGTGTTGATTCAGCAGTGGAGTGATAGAGACTGGTAGATCATCAGCACTGTATTGATACAGCAGTGGAGTGATAGAGACTGGTAGATCATCAGCACTGTGTTGATTCAGCAGTGGAGTGATAGAGACTGGTAGATCATCAGCACTGTGTTGATTCAGCAGTGGAGTGATAGAGACTGGTAGATCACCAGCACTGTGTTGATTCAGCAGTGGAGTGATAGAGACTGGTAGATCATCAGCACTGTATTGATTCAGCAGTGGAGTGATAGAGACTGGTAGATCACCAGCACTGTGTTGATTCAGCAGTGGAGTGATAGAGACTGGTCGATCACCAGCACTGTGCTGATACAGCAGTGGAGTGATAGAGACTGGTAGATCACCAGCACTGTGTTGATTCAGCAGTGGAGTGATAGAGACTGGTGGATCACCAGCACTGTGTTGATTCAGCAGTGGAGTGATAGAGACTGGTAGATCACCAGCACTGTGTTGATTCAGCAGTGGAGTGATAGAGACTGGTCGATCATCAGCACTGTATTGATACAGCAGTGGAGTGATAGAGACTGGTAGATCACCAGCACTGTGTTGATACAGCAGTGTAGTGATAGAGACTGGTAGATCACCAGCACTCTATTGATACAGCAGTGAGGTGATAGACACTGGTAGATCACCAGCACTCTATTGATACAGCAGTGGAGTGATAGACACTGGTAGATCACCAGCACTGTGTTGATACAGCAGTGTAGTGATAGAGACTGGTAGATCACCAGCACTCTATTGATACAGCAGTGAGGTGATAGACACTGGTAGATCACCAGCACTCTATTGATACAGCAGTGTAGTGATAGAGACTGGTAGATCACCAGCACTGTGTTGATACAGCAGTGTAGTGATAGAGACTGGTAGATCACCAGCACTGTATTGATACAACAGTGTAGTGATAGAGACTGGTAGATCACCCGCACTGTGTTGATTCAGCAGTGGAGTGATAGAGACTGGTAGATCACCAGCACTGTGTTGATACAGCAGTGTAGTGATAGAGACTGGTAGATCACCAGCACTCTATTGATACAGCAGTGAGGTGATAGACACTGGTAGATCACCAGCACTCTATTGATACAGCAGTGGAGTGATAGACACTGGTAGATCACAAGCACTGTATTGATACAGCAGTGGAGTGATAGAGACTGGTAGATCACCAGCGCTGTATTGATACAGCAGTGAGGTGATAGAGACTGATAGATCACCAGCACTGTGTTGATACAGCAGTGAGGTGATAGAGACTGATAGATCACCAGCACTGTGTTGATACAGCAGTGGAGTGATAGAGACTGGTAGATCACCAGCACTGTATTGATACAGCGGTGGAGTGATAGAGACTGATAGATCACCAGCACTGTGTTGATACAGCAGTGGAGTGATAGAGACTGGTAGATCACCATCACTGTGTTGATACAGCAGTGGAGTGATAGAGACTGGTAGATCACCAGCACTGTGTTGATACAGCAGTGGAGTGATAGAGACTGATAGATCACCAGCACTGTGTTGATACAGCGGTGGAGTGATAGAGACTGGTAGATCACCATCACTGTGTTGATACAGCAGTGGAGTGATAGAGACTGGTAGATCACCATCACTGTGTTGATACAGCAGTGGAGTGATAGAGACTGGTAGATCAGCAGCACTGTATTGATACAGCAGTGGAGTGATAGAGACTGGTCGATCATCAGCACTGTGTTGATACAGCAGTGTAGTGATAGAGACTGGTAGATCACCAGCACTCTATTGATACAGCAGTGAGGTGATAGACACTGGTAGATCACCAGCACTCTATTGATACAGCAGTGGAGTGATAGACACTGGTAGATCACCAGCACTGTGTTGATACAGCAGTGTAGTGATAGAGACTGGTAGATCACCAGCACTGTATTGATACAGCAGTGGAGTGATAGAGACTGGTAGATCACCAGCACTGTGTTGATACAACAGTGGAGTGATGGAGACTGGTAGATCACCAGCACTGTATTGATACAACAGTGGAGTGATAGAGACTGGTAGATCACCAGCACTGTGTTGATACAACAGTGGAGTGATAGAGACTGGTAGATCACCAGCACTGTGTTGATACAACAGTGGAGTGATAGAGACTGGTAGATCACCAGCACTGTATTGATACAACAGTGGAGTGATAGAGACTGGTAGATCACCAGCACTGTATTGATACAGCAGTGGAGTGATAGAGACTGGTAGATCACCAGCACTGTATTGATACAACAGTGGAGTGATAGAGACTGGTAGATCACCAGCACTGTATTGATACAACAGTGGAGTGATAGAGACTGGTAGATCACCAGCACTGTATTGATACAGCAGTGGAGTGATAGAGACTGGTAGATCACCAGCACTGTGTTGATACAACAGTGGAGTGATGGAGACTGGTAGATCACCAGCACTGTGTTGATACAACAGTGGAGTGATAGAGACTGGTAGATCACCAGCACTGTATTGATACAACAGTGGAGTGATAGAGACTGGTAGATCACCAGCACTGTGTTGATACAACAGTGGAGTGATAGAGACTGGTAGATCACCAGCACTGTGTTGATACAATAGTGGAGTGATAGAGACTGGTAGATCACCAGCACTGTATTGATACAGCAGTGGAGTGATAGAGACTGGTAGGTCACCAGCAATGTGTTGATACAATAGTGGAGTGATAGAGACTGGTAGATCACCAGCACTGTGTTGATACAGCAGTGGAGTAATAGAGACTGGTAGATCAGCAGCACTGTATTGATACAGCAATGAAGTGATAGAGACTGGTAGATCACCAGCAATGTGTTGATACAGCAGTGGAGTGATAGAGACTGATAGATCACCAGCACTGTGTTGATACAGCAGTGGAGTGATAGAGACTGATAGATCACCAGCACTGTGTTGATACAGCAGTGGAGTGATAGAGACTGATAGATCACCAGCACTGTGTTGATACAGCAGTGGAGTGATAGAGACTGGTAGATCCCCAGCACTGTGTTGATACAGCAGTGGAGTGATAGAGACTGGTAGATCACCAGCACTGTGTTTATACAGCGATGGAGTGATAGAAACTGGTAGATCACCGGCACTGTGTTGATACAGCTGTGGAGTGATAGTGACTGGTAGATCACCAGCACTGTATTGATACAGCGGTGGAGTGATAGAGACTGGTAGATCACCAGCAATGTGTTGATACAATAGTGGAGTGATAGAGACTGGTAGATCACCAGCACTGTGTTGATACAATAGTGGAGTGATAGAAACTGGTAGATCACCAGCACTGTATTGATACAGCGGTGGAGTGATAGAGACTGGTAGATCACCAGCACTGTGTTGATACAATAGTGGAGTGATAGAGACTGGTAGATCACCGGCAATGTATTGATACAGCAGTGGAGTGATAGAGACTGGTAGATCACCAGCACTGTGTTGATACAGCAGTGGAGTGCTAGAGACTGGTAGATCACCAGCACTGTATTGATACAGCAGTGGAGTGATAGAGACTGGTAGATCAGCAGCACTGTGTTGATTCAGCAGTGGAGTGATAGAGACTGGTAGATCACCAGCACTGTGTTGATTCAGCAGTGGAGTGATAGAGACTGGTAGATCACCAGCGCTGTGTTGATTCAGCAGTGGAGTGATAGAGACTGGTAGATCACCAGCACTGTGTTGATTCAGCAGTGGAGTGATAGAGACTGGTAGATCACCAGCACTGTATTGATACAGCAGTGGAGTGATAGAGACTGGTAGATCAGCAGCACTGTGTTGATTCAGCAGTGGAGTGATAGAGACTGGTAGATCACCAGCACTGTGTTGATTCAGCAGTGGAGTGATAGAGACTGGTGGATCACCAGCACTGTGTTGATTCAGCAGTGGAGTGATAGAGACTGGTAGATCACCAGCACTGTGTTGATTCAGCAGTGGAGTGATAGAGACTGGTAGATCATCAGCACTGTATTGATACAGCAGTGGAGTGATAGAGACTGGTAGATCACCAGCACTGTGTTGATTCAGCAGTGGAGTGATAGAGACTGGTAGATCATCAGCACTGTATTGATACAGCAGTGGAGTGATAGAGACTGGTAGATCATCAGCACTGTGTTGATTCAGCAGTGGAGTGATAGAGACTGGTAGATCATCAGCACTGTGTTGATTCAGCAGTGGAGTGATAGAGACTGGTAGATCACCAGCACTGTGTTGATTCAGCAGTGGAGTGATAGAGACTGGTTGATCATCAGCACTGTATTGATTAAGCAGTGGAGTGATATAGACTGGTAGATCACCAGCACTGTGTTGATTCAGCAGTGGAGTGATAGAGACTGGTCGATCATCAGCACTGTATTGATACAGCAGTGGAGTGATAGAGACTGGTAGATCACCAGCACTGTGTTGATTCAGCAGTGGAGTGATAGAGACTGGTCGATCATCAGCACTGTATTGATACAGCAGTGGAGTGATAGAGACTGGTAGATCACCAGCACTGTGCTGATACAGCAGTGGAGTGATAGAGACTGGTAGATCACCAGCACTGTGTTGATTCAGCAGTGGAGTGATAGAGACTGGTAGATCACCAGCACTGTGTTGATTCAGCAGTGGAGTGATAGAGACTGGTAGATCATCAGCACTGTATTGATACAGCAGTGGAGTGATAGAGACTGGTAGATCATCAGCACTGTGTTGATTCAGCAGTGGAGTGATAGAGACTGGTAGATCATCAGCACTGTGTTGATTCAGCAGTGGAGTGATAGAGACTGGTAGATCACCAGCACTGTGTTGATTCAGCAGTGGAGTGATAGAGACTGGTAGATCATCAGCACTGTATTGATTCAGCAGTGGAGTGATAGAGACTGGTAGATCACCAGCACTGTGTTGATTCAGCAGTGGAGTGATAGAGACTGGTCGATCACCAGCACTGTGCTGATACAGCAGTGGAGTGATAGAGACTGGTAGATCACCAGCACTGTGTTGATTCAGCAGTGGAGTGATAGAGACTGGTGGATCACCAGCACTGTGTTGATTCAGCAGTGGAGTGATAGAGACTGGTAGATCACCAGCACTGTGTTGATTCAGCAGTGGAGTGATAGAGACTGGTCGATCATCAGCACTGTATTGATACAGCAGTGGAGTGACAGAGACTGGTAGATCACCAGCACTGTGTTGATACAGCAGTGTAGTGATAGAGACTGGTAGATCACCAGCACTCTATTGATACAGCAGTGAGGTGATAGACACTGGTAGATCACCAGCACTCTATTGATACAGCAGTGGAGTGATAGACACTGGTAGATCACCAGCACTGTGTTGATACAGCAGTGTAGTGATAGAGACTGGTAGATCACCAGCACTCTATTGATACAGCAGTGAGGTGATAGACACTGGTAGATCACCAGCACTCTATTGATACAGCAGTGTAGTGATAGAGACTGGTAGATCACCAGCACTGTGTTGATACAGCAGTGTAGTGATAGAGACTGGTAGATCACCAGCACTGTATTGATACAACAGTGTAGTGATAGAGACTGGTAGATCACCCGCACTGTGTTGATTCAGCAGTGGAGTGATAGAGACTGGTAGATCACCAGCACTGTGTTGATACAGCAGTGTAGTGATAGAGACTGGTAGATCACCAGCACTCTATTGATACAGCAGTGAGGTGATAGACACTGGTAGATCACCAGCACTCTATTGATACAGCAGTGGAGTGATAGACACTGGTAGATCACAAGCACTGTATTGATACAGCAGTGGAGTGATAGAGACTGGTAGATCACCAGCGCTGTATTGATACAGCAGTGAGGTGATAGAGACTGATAGATCACCAGCACTGTGTTGATACAGCAGTGAGGTGATAGAGACTGATAGATCACCAGCACTGTGTTGATACAGCAGTGGAGTGATAGAGACTGGTAGATCACCAGCACTGTATTGATACAGCGGTGGAGTGATAGAGACTGATAGATCACCAGCACTGTGTTGATACAGCAGTGGAGTGATAGAGACTGGTAGATCACCATCACTGTGTTGATACAGCAGTGGAGTGATAGAGACTGGTAGATCACCAGCACTGTGTTGATACAGCAGTGGAGTGATAGAGACTGATAGATCACCAGCACTGTGTTGATACAGCGGTGGAGTGATAGAGACTGGTAGATCACCATCACTGTGTTGATACAGCAGTGGAGTGATAGAGACTGGTAGATCACCAGCACTGTGTTGATACAGCAGTGGAGTGATAGAGACTGGTAGATCAGCAGCACTGTATTGATACAGCAGTGGAGTGATAGAGACTGGTCGATCATCAGCACTGTGTTGATACAGCAGTGTAGTGATAGAGACTGGTAGATCACCAGCACTCTATTGATACAGCAGTGAGGTGATAGACACTGGTAGATCACCAGCACTCTATTGATACAGCAGTGGAGTGATAGACACTGGTAGATCACCAGCACTGTGTTGATACAGCAGTGTAGTGATAGAGACTGGTAGATCACCAGCACTGTATTGATACAGCAGTGGAGTGATAGAGACTGGTAGATCACCAGCACTGTGTTGATACAACAGTGGAGTGATGGAGACTGGTAGATCACCAGCACTGTATTGATACAACAGTGGAGTGATAGAGACTGGTAGATCACCAGCACTGTGTTGATACAACAGTGGAGTGATAGAGACTGGTAGATCACCAGCACTGTGTTGATACAACAGTGGAGTGATAGAGACTGGTAGATCACCAGCACTGTATTGATACAACAGTGGAGTGATAGAGACTGGTAGATCACCAGCACTGTATTGATACAGCAGTGGAGTGATAGAGACTGGTAGATCACCAGCACTGTATTGATACAACAGTGGAGTGATAGAGACTGGTAGATCACCAGCACTGTATTGATACAACAGTGGAGTGATAGAGACTGGTAGATCACCAGCACTGTATTGATACAGCAGTGGAGTGATAGAGACTGGTAGATCACCAGCACTGTGTTGATACAACAGTGGAGTGATGGAGACTGGTAGATCACCAGCACTGTGTTGATACAACAGTGGAGTGATAGAGACTGGTAGATCACCAGCACTGTATTGATACAACAGTGGAGTGATAGAGACTGGTAGATCACCAGCACTGTGTTGATACAACAGTGGAGTGATAGAGACTGGTAGATCACCAGCACTGTGTTGATACAATAGTGGAGTGATAGAGACTGGTAGATCACCAGCACTGTATTGATACAGCAGTGGAGTGATAGAGACTGGTAGGTCACCAGCAATGTGTTGATACAATAGTGGAGTGATAGAGACTGGTAGATCACCAGCACTGTGTTGATACAGCAGTGGAGTGATAGAGACTGGTAGATCAGCAGCACTGTATTGATACAGCAATGAAGTGATAGAGACTGGTAGATCACCAGCAATGTGTTGATACAGCAGTGGAGTGATAGAGACTGATAGATCACCAGCACTGTGTTGATACAGCAGTGGAGTGATAGAGACTGATAGATCACCAGCACTGTGTTGATACAGCAGTGGAGTGATAGAGACTGATAGATCACCAGCACTGTGTTGATACAGCAGTGGAGTGATAGAGACTGGTAGATCACCAGCACTGTGTTGATACAGCAGTGGAGTGATAGAGACTGGTAGATCACCAGCACTGTGTTTATACAGCGATGGAGTGATAGAAACTGGTAGATCACCGGCACTGTGTTGATACAGCTGTGGAGTGATAGTGACTGGTAGATATCCAGCACTGTATTGATACAGCGGTGGAGTGATAGAGACTGGTAGATCACCAGCAATGTGTTGATACAATAGTGGAGTGATAGAGACTGGTAGATCACCAGCACTGTGTTGATACAATAGTGGAGTGATAGAAACTGGTAGATCACCAGCACTGTATTGATACAGCGGTGGAGTGATAGAGACTGGTAGATCACCAGCACTGTGTTGATACAATAGTGGAGTGATAGAGACTGGTAGATCACCGGCAATGTATTGATACAGCAGTGGAGTGATAGAGACTGGTAGATCACCAGCACTGTGTTGATACAGCAGTGGAGTGATAGAGACTGGTAGATCACCAGCACTGTATTGATACAGCAGTGGAGTGATAGAGACTGGTAGATCAGCAGCACTGTGTTGATTCAGCAGTGGAGTGATAGAGACTGGTAGATCACCAGCACTGTGTTGATTCAGCAGTGGAGTGATAGAGACTGGTAGATCACCAGCGCTGTGTTGATTCAGCAGTGGAGTGATAGAGACTGGTAGATCACCAGCACTGTGTTGATTCAGCAGTGGAGTGATAGAGACTGGTAGATCACCAGCACTGTATTGATACAGCAGTGGAGTGATAGAGACTGGTAGATCAGCAGCACTGTGTTGATTCAGCAGTGGAGTGATAGAGACTGGTAGATCACCAGCACTGTGTTGATTCAGCAGTGGAGTGATAGAGACTGGTGGATCACCAGCACTGTGTTGATTCAGCAGTGGAGTGATAGAGACTGGTAGATCACCAGCACTGTGTTGATTCAGCAGTGGAGTGATAGAGACTGGTAGATCATCAGCACTGTATTGATACAGCAGTGGAGTGATAGAGACTGGTAGATCACCAGCACTGTGTTGATTCAGCAGTGGAGTGATAGAGACTGGTAGATCATCAGCACTGTATTGATACAGCAGTGGAGTGATAGAGACTGGTAGATCATCAGCACTGTGTTGATTCAGCAGTGGAGTGATAGAGACTGGTAGATCATCAGCACTGTGTTGATTCAGCAGTGGAGTGATAGAGACTGGTAGATCACCAGCACTGTGTTGATTCAGCAGTGGAGTGATAGAGACTGGTTGATCATCAGCACTGTATTGATTAAGCAGTGGAGTGATATAGACTGGTAGATCACCAGCACTGTGTTGATTCAGCAGTGGAGTGATAGAGACTGGTCGATCATCAGCACTGTATTGATACAGCAGTGGAGTGATAGAGACTGGTAGATCACCAGCACTGTGTTGATTCAGCAGTGGAGTGATAGAGACTGGTCGATCATCAGCACTGTATTGATACAGCAGTGGAGTGATAGAGACTGGTAGATCACCAGCACTGTGCTGATACAGCAGTGGAGTGATAGAGACTGGTAGATCACCAGCACTGTGTTGATTCAGCAGTGGAGTGATAGAGACTGGTAGATCACCAGCACTGTGTTGATTCAGCAGTGGAGTGATAGAGACTGGTCGATCATCAGCACTGTATTGATACAGCAGTGGAGTGATAGAGACTGGTAGATCACCAGCACTGTGTTGATACAGCAGTGTAGTGATAGAGACTGGTAGATCACCAGCACTCTATTGATACAGCAGTGAGGTGATAGACACTGGTAGATCACCAGCACTCTATTGATACAGCAGTGGAGTGATAGACACTGGTAGATCACCAGCACTGTGTTGATACAGCAGTGTAGTGATAGAGACTGGTAGATCACCAGCACTCTATTGATACAGCAGTGAGGTGATAGACACTGGTAGATCACCAGCACTCTATTGATACAGCAGTGTAGTGATAGAGACTGGTAGATCACCAGCACTGTGTTGATACAGCAGTGTAGTGATAGAGACTGGTAGATCACCAACACTGTATTGATACAACAGTGTAGTGATAGAGACTGGTAGATCACCCGCACTGTGTTGATTCAGCAGTGGAGTGATAGAGACTGGTAGATCACCAGCACTGTGTTGATACAGCAGTGTAGTGATAGAGACTGGTAGATCACCAGCACTCTATTGATACAGCAGTGAGGTGATAGACACTGGTAGATCACCAGCACTGTGTTGATACAGCAGTGTAGTGATAGAGACTGGTAGATCACCAGCACTCTATTGATACAGCAGTGAGGTGACAGACACTGGTAGATCACCAGCACTCTATTGATACAGCAGTGGAGTGATAGACACTGGTAGATCACAAGCACTGTATTGATACAGCAGTGGAGTGATAGAGACTGGTAGATCACCAGCGCTGTATTGATACAGCAGTGAGGTGATAGAGACTGATAGATCACCAGCACTGTGTTGATACAGCAGTGAGGTGATAGAGACTGACAGATCACCAGCACTGTGTTGATACAGCAGTGGAGTGATAGAGACTGGTAGATCACCAGCACTGTATTGATACAGCGGTGGAGTGATAGAGACTGATAGATCACCAGCACTGTGTTGATACAGCAGTGGAGTGATAGAGACTGGTAGATCACCATCACTGTGTTGATACAGCAGTGGAGTGATAGAGACTGGTAGATCACCAGCACTGTGTTGATACAGCAGTGGAGTGATAGAGACTGATAGATCACCAGCACTGTGTTGATACAGCGGTGGAGTGATAGAGACTGGTAGATCACCATCACTGTGTTGATACAGCAGTGTAGTGATAGAGACTGGTAGATCACCATCACTGTGTTGATACAGCAGTGGAGTGATAGAGACTGGTAGATCAGCAGCACTGTATTGATACAGCAGTGGAGTGATAGAGACTGGTCGATCATCAGCACTGTGTTGATACAGCAGTGTAGTGATAGAGACTGGTAGATCACCAGCACTCTATTGATACAGCAGTGAGGTGATAGACACTGGTAGATCACCCGCACTGTGTTGATTCAGCAGTGGAGTGATAGAGACTGGTAGATCACCAGCACTGTGTTGATACAGCAGTGTAGTGATAGAGACTGGTAGATCACCAGCACTCTATTGATACAGCAGTGAGGTGATAGACACTGGTAGATCACCAGCACTGTGTTGATACAGCAGTGTAGTGATAGAGACTGGTAGATCACCAGCACTCTATTGATACAGCAGTGAGGTGACAGACACTGGTAGATCACCAGCACTCTATTGATACAGCAGTGGAGTGATAGACACTGGTAGATCACAAGCACTGTATTGATACAGCAGTGGAGTGATAGAGACTGGTAGATCACCAGCGCTGTATTGATACAGCAGTGAGGTGATAGAGACTGATAGATCACCAGCACTGTGTTGATACAGCAGTGAGGTGATAGAGACTGACAGATCACCAGCACTGTGTTGATACAGCAGTGGAGTGATAGAGACTGGTAGATCACCAGCACTGTATTGATACAGCGGTGGAGTGATAGAGACTGATAGATCACCAGCACTGTGTTGATACAGCAGTGGAGTGATAGAGACTGGTAGATCACCATCACTGTGTTGATACAGCAGTGGAGTGATAGAGACTGGTAGATCACCAGCACTGTGTTGATACAGCAGTGGAGTGATAGAGACTGATAGATCACCAGCACTGTGTTGATACAGCGGTGGAGTGATAGAGACTGGTAGATCACCATCACTGTGTTGATACAGCAGTGGAGTGATAGAGACTGGTAGATCACCATCACTGTGTTGATACAGCAGTGGAGTGATAGAGACTGGTAGATCAGCAGCACTGTATTGATACAGCAGTGGAGTGATAGAGACTGGTCGATCATCAGCACTGTGTTGATACAGCAGTGTAGTGATAGAGACTGGTAGATCACCAGCACTCTATTGATACAGCAGTGAGGTGATAGACACTGGTAGATCACCAGCACTCTATTGATACAGCAGTGGAGTGATAGACACTGGTAGATCACCAGCACTGTGTTGATACAGCAGTGTAGTGATAGAGACTGGTAGATCACCAGCACTCTATTGATACAGCAGTGAGGTGATAGACACTGGTAGATCACCAGCACTCTATTGATACAGCAGTGGAGTGATAGACACTGGTAGATCACCAGCACTGTGTTGATACAGCAGTGTAGTGATAGAGACTGGTAGATCACCAGCACTGTATTGATACAACAGTGGAGTGATAGAGACTGGTAGATCACCAGCACTGTGTTGATACAACAGTGGAGTGATAGAGACTGGTAGATCACCAGCACTGTGTTGATACAATAGTGGAGTGATAGAGACTGGTAGATCACCAGCACTGTATTGATACAGCAGTGGAGTGATAGAGACTGGTAGGTCACCAGCAATGTGTTGATACAATAGTGGAGTGATAGAGACTGGTAGATCACCAGCACTGTGTTGATACAGCAGTGGAGTGATAGAGACTGGTAGATCAGCAGCACTGTATTGATACAGCAATGAAGTGATAGAGACTGGTAGATCACCAGCAATGTGTTGATACAGCAGTGGAGTGATAGAGACTGATAGATCACCAGCACTGTGTTGATACAGCAGTGGAGTGATAGAGACTGATAGATCACCAGCACTGTGTTGATACAGCAGTGGAGTGATAGAGACTGATAGATCACCAGCACTGTGTTGATACAGCAGTGGAGTGATAGAGACTGGTAGATCACCAGCACTGTGTTGATACAGCAGTGGAGTGATAGAGACTGGTAGATCACCAGCACTGTGTTTATACAGCGATGGAGTGATAGAAACTGGTAGATCACCGGCACTGTGTTGATACAGCAGTGGAGTGATAGTGACTGGTAGATCACCAGCACTGTATTGATACAGCGGTGGAGTGATAGAGACTGGTAGATCACCAGCAATGTGTTGATACAATAGTGGAGTGATAGAGACTGGTAGATCACCAGCACTGTGTTGATACAATAGTGGAGTGATAGAAACTGGTAGATCACCAGCACTGTATTGATACAGCGGTGGAGTGATAGAGACTGGTAGATCACCAGCACTGTGTTGATACAATAGTGGAGTGATAGAGACTGGTAGATCACCGGCAATGTATTGATACAGCAGTGGAGTGATAGAGACTGGTAGATCACCAGCACTGTGTTGATACAGCAGTGTAGTGATAGAGACTGGTAGATCACCAGCATTGTGTTAATACAACAGTGGAGTGATAGAGACTGGTAGATCACCAGCACTGTGTTGATACAACAGTGGAGTGATAGAGACTGGTAGATCACCAGCACTGTGTTGATACAGCAGTGTAGTGATAGAGACTGGTAGATCACCAGCACTGTGTTGATACAACAGTGGAGTGATAGAGACTGGTAGATCACCAGCACTGTGTTGATTCAGCAGTGGAGTGATAGAGACTGGTGGATCACCAGCACTGTGTTGATTCAGCAGTGGAGTGATAGAGACTGGTAGATCACCAGCACTGTATTGATACAGCAGTGGAGTGATAGAGACTGGTAGATCAGCAGCACTGTGTTGATTCAGCAGTGGAGTGATAGAGACTGGTAGATCACCAGCACTGTGTTGATTCAGCAGTGGAGTGATAGAGACTGGTAGATCACCAGCGCTGTGTTGATTCAGCAGTGGAGTGATAGAGACTGGTAGATCACCAGCACTGTGTTGATTCAGCAGTGGAGTGATAGAGACTGGTGGATCACCAGCACTGTGTTGATTCAGCAGTGGAGTGATAGAGACTGGTAGATCACCAGCACTGTGTTGATTCAGCAGTGGAGTGATAGAGACTGGTAGATCATCAGCACTGTATTGATACAGCAGTGGAGTGATAGAGACTGGTAGATCACCAGCACTGTGTTGATTCAGCAGTGGAGTGATAGAGACTGGTAGATCATCAGCACTGTATTGATACAGCAGTGGAGTGATAGAGACTGGTAGATCATCAGCACTGTGTTGATTCAGCAGTGGAGTGATAGAGACTGGTAGATCACCAGCACTGTGTTGATTCAGCAGTGGAGTGATAGAGACTGGTTGATCATCAGCACTGTATTGATTAAGCAGTGGAGTGATATAGACTGGTAGATCACCAGCACTGTGTTGATTCATCAGTGGAGTGATAGAGACTGGTCGATCACCAGCACTGTGCTGATACAGCAGTGGAGTGATAGAGACTGGTAGATCACCAGCACTGTGTTGATTCAGCAGTGGAGTGATAGAGACTGGTGGATCACCAGCACTGTGTTGATTCAGCAGTGGAGTGATAGAGACTGGTAGATCACCAGCACTGTGTTGATTCAGCAGTGGAGTGATAGAGACTGGTCGATCATCAGCACTGTATTGATACAGCAGTGGAGTGATAGAGACTGGTAGATCACCAGCACTGTGCTGATACAGCAGTGGAGTGATAGAGACTGGTAGATCACCAGCACTGTGTTGATTCAGCAGTGGAGTGATAGAGACTGGTAGATCACCAGCACTGTGTTGATTCAGCAGTGGAGTGATAGAGACTGGTCGATCATCAGCACTGTATTGATACAGCAGTGGAGTGATAGAGACTGGTAGATCACCAGCACTGTGTTGATACAGCAGTGTAGTGATAGAGACTGGTAGATCACCAGCACTCTATTGATACAGCAGTGAGGTGATAGACACTGGTAGATCACCAGCACTCTATTGATACAGCAGTGGAGTGATAGACACTGGTAGATCACCAGCACTGTGTTGATACAGCAGTGTAGTGATAGAGACTGGTAGATCACCAGCACTCTATTGATACAGCAGTGAGGTGATAGACACTGGTAGATCACCAGCACTCTATTGATACAGCAGTGTAGTGATAGAGACTGGTAGATCACCAGCACTGTGTTGATACAGCAGTGGAGTGATAGAGACTGATAGATCACCAGCACTGTGTTGATACAGCAGTGGAGTGATAGAGACTGATAGATCACCAGCACTGTGTTGATACAGCAGTGGAGTGATAGAGACTGGTAGATCACCAGCACTGTGTTGATACAGCAGTGGAGTGATAGAGACTGGTAGATCACCAGCACTGTGTTTATACAGCGATGGAGTGATAGAAACTGGTAGATCACCGGCACTGTGTTGATACAGCAGTGGAGTGATAGTGACTGGTAGATCACCAGCACTGTATTGATACAGCGGTGGAGTGATAGAGACTGGTAGATCACCAGCAATGTGTTGATACAATAGTGGAGTGATAGAGACTGGTAGATCACCAGCACTGTGTTGATACAATAGTGGAGTGATAGAAACTGGTAGATCACCAGCACTGTATTGATACAGCGGTGGAGTGATAGAGACTGGTAGATCACCAGCACTGTGTTGATACAATAGTGGAGTGATAGAGACTGGTAGATCACCGGCAATGTATTGATACAGCAGTGGAGTGATAGAGACTGGTAGATCACCAGCACTGTGTTGATACAGCAGTGTAGTGATAGAGACTGGTAGATCACCAGCACTGTGTTAATACAACAGTGGAGTGATAGAGACTGGTAGATCACCAGCACTGTGTTGATACAACAGTGGAGTGATAGAGACTGGTAGATCACCAGCACTGTGTTGATACAGCAGTGTAGTGATAGAGACTGGTAGATCACCAGCACTGTGTTGATACAACAGTGGAGTGATAGAGACTGGTAGATCACCAGCACTGTGTTGATTCAGCAGTGGAGTGATAGAGACTGGTGGATCACCAGCACTGTGTTGATTCAGCAGTGGAGTGATAGAGACTGGTAGATCACCAGCACTGTATTGATACAGCAGTGGAGTGATAGAGACTGGTAGATCAGCAGCACTGTGTTGATTCAGCAGTGGAGTGATAGAGACTGGTAGATCACCAGCACTGTGTTGATTCAGCAGTGGAGTGATAGAGACTGGTAGATCACCAGCGCTGTGTTGATTCAGCAGTGGAGTGATAGAGACTGGTAGATCACCAGCACTGTGTTGATTCAGCAGTGGAGTGATAGAGACTGGTGGATCACCAGCACTGTGTTGATTCAGCAGTGGAGTGATAGAGACTGGTAGATCACCAGCACTGTGTTGATTCAGCAGTGGAGTGATAGAGACTGGTAGATCATCAGCACTGTATTGATACAGCAGTGGAGTGATAGAGACTGGTAGATCACCAGCACTGTGTTGATTCAGCAGTGGAGTGATAGAGACTGGTAGATCATCAGCACTGTATTGATACAGCAGTGGAGTGATAGAGACTGGTAGATCATCAGCACTGTGTTGATTCAGCAGTGGAGTGATAGAGACTGGTAGATCACCAGCACTGTGTTGATTCAGCAGTGGAGTGATAGAGACTGGTTGATCATCAGCACTGTATTGATTAAGCAGTGGAGTGATATAGACTGGTAGATCACCAGCACTGTGTTGATTCATCAGTGGAGTGATAGAGACTGGTCGATCACCAGCACTGTGCTGATACAGCAGTGGAGTGATAGAGACTGGTAGATCACCAGCACTGTGTTGATTCAGCAGTGGAGTGATAGAGACTGGTGGATCACCAGCACTGTGTTGATTCAGCAGTGGAGTGATAGAGACTGGTAGATCACCAGCACTGTGTTGATTCAGCAGTGGAGTGATAGAGACTGGTCGATCATCAGCACTGTATTGATACAGCAGTGGAGTGATAGAGACTGGTAGATCACCAGCACTGTGCTGATACAGAAGTGGAGTGATAGAGACTGGTAGATCACCAGCACTGTGTTGATTCAGCAGTGGAGTGATAGAGACTGGTAGATCACCAGCACTGTGTTGATTCAGCAGTGGAGTGATAGAGACTGGTCGATCATCAGCACTGTATTGATACAGCAGTGGAGTGATAGAGACTGGTAGATCACCAGCACTGTGTTGATACAGCAGTGTAGTGATAGAGACTGGTAGATCACCAGCACTCTATTGATACAGCAGTGAGGTGATAGACACTGGTAGATCACCAGCACTCTATTGATACAGCAGTGGAGTGATAGACACTGGTAGATCACCAGCACTGTGTTGATACAGCAGTGTAGTGATAGAGACTGGTAGATCACCAGCACTCTATTGATACAGCAGTGAGGTGATAGACACTGGTAGATCACCAGCACTCTATTGATACAGCAGTGTAGTGATAGAGACTGGTAGATCACCAGCACTGTGTTGATACAGCAGTGTAGTGATAGAGACTGGTAGATCACCAGCACTGTATTGATACAACAGTGTAGTGATAGAGACTGGTAGATCACCCGCACTGTGTTGATTCAGCAGTGGAGTGATAGAGACTGGTAGATCACCAGCACTGTGTTGATACAGCAGTGTAGTGATAGAGACTGGTAGATCACCAGCACTCTATTGATACAGCAGTGAGGTGATAGACACTGGTAGATCACCAGCACTGTGTTGATACAGCAGTGTAGTGATAGAGACTGGTAGATCACCAGCACTCTATTGATACAGCAGTGAGGTGATAGACACTGGTAGATCACCAGCACTCTATTGATACAGCAGTGGAGTGATAGACACTGGTAGATCACAAGCACTGTATTGATACAGCAGTGGAGTGATAGAGACTGGTAGATCACCAGCGCTGTATTGATACAGCAGTGAGGTGATAGAGACTGATAGATCACCAGCACTGTGTTGATACAGCAGTGAGGTGATAGAGACTGATAGATCACCAGCACTGTGTTGATACAGCAGTGGAGTGATAGAGACTGGTAGATCACCAGCACTGTATTGATACAGCGGTGGAGTGATACAGACTGATAGATCACCAGCACTGTGTTGATACAGCAGTGGAGTGATAGAGACTGGTAGATCACCATCACTGTGTTGATACAGCAGTGGAGTGATAGAGACTGGTAGATCACCAGCACTGTGTTGATACAGCAGTGGAGTGATAGAGACTGATAGATCACCAGCACTGTGTTGATACAGCGGTGGAGTGATAGAGACTGGTAGATCACCATCACTGTGTTGATACAGCAGTGGAGTGATAGAGACTGGTAGATCACCATCACTGTGTTGATACAGCAGTGGAGTGATAGAGACTGGTAGATCAGCAGCACTGTATTGATACAGCAGTGGAGTGATAGAGACTGGTCGATCATCAGCACTGTGTTGATACAGCAGTGTAGTGATAGAGACTGGTAGATCACCAGCACTCTATTGATACAGCAGTGAGGTGATAGACACTGGTAGATCACCAGCACTCTATTGATACAGCAGTGGAGTGATAGAGACTGGTAGATCACCAGCACTGTGTTGATACAGCAGTGTAGTGATAGAGACTGGTAGATCACCAGCACTGTATTGATACAACAGTGTAGTGATAGAGACTGGTAGATCACCCGCACTGTGTTGATTCAGCAGTGGAGTGATAGAGACTGGTAGATCACCAGCACTGTGTTGATACAGCAGTGTAGTGATAGAGACTGGTAGATCACCAGCACTGTGTTGATACAGCAGTGTAGTGATAGAGACTGGTAGATCACCAGCACTCTATTGATACAGCAGTGAGGTGATAGACACTGGTAGATCACCAGCACTCTATTGATACAGCAGTGGAGTGATAGACACTGGTAGATCACAAGCACTGTATTGATACAGCAGTGGAGTGATAGAGACTGGTAGATCACCAGCGCTGTATTGATACAGCAGTGAGGTGATAGAGACTGATAGATCACCAGCACTGTGTTGATACAGCAGTGAGATGATAGAGACTGATAGATCACCAGCACTGTGTTGATACAGCAGTGGAGTGATAGAGACTGGTAGATCACCAGCACTGTATTGATACAACAGTGTAGTGATAGAGACTGGTAGATCACCAGCACTCTATTGATACAGCAGTGAGGTGATAGACACTGGTAGATCACCAGCACTCTATTGATACAGCAGTGTAGTGATAGAGACTGGTAGATCACCAGCACTGTGTTGATACAGCAGTGTAGTGATAGAGACTGGTAGATCACCAGCACTGTATTGATACAACAGTGTAGTGATAGAGACTGGTAGATCACCCGCACTGTGTTGATTCAGCAGTGTAGTGATAGAGACTGGTAGATCACCAGCACTCTATTGATACAGCAGTGAGGTGATAGACACTGGTAGATCACCAGCACTCTATTGATACAGCAGTGGAGTGATAGACACTGGTAGATCACCAGCGCTGTATTGATACAGCAGTGAGGTGATAGAGACTGATAGATCACCAGCACTGTGTTGATACAGCAGTGAGGTGATAGAGACTGATAGATCACCAGCACTGTGTTGATACAGCAGTGGAGTGATAGAGACTGGTAGATCACAAGCACTGTATTGATACAGCAGTGGAGTGATAGAGACTGGTACATCACCAGCGCTGTATTGATACAGCAGTGAGGTGATAGAGACTGATAGATCACCAGCACTGTGTTGATACAGCAGTGAGGTGATAGAGACTGATAGATCACCAGCACTGTGTTGATACAGCAGTGGAGTGATAGAGACTGGTAGATCACCAGCACTGTATTGATACAGCGGTGGAGTGATAGAGACTGGTAGATCACCAGCACTGTGTTGATACAGCAGTGGAGTGATAGAGACTGGTAGATCACCATCACTGTGTTGATACAGCAGTGGAGTGATTGAGACTGGTAGATCAGCAGCACTGTATTGATACAGCAGTGGAGTGATAGAGACTGGTAGATCACCAGCACTGTGTTGATACAGCGGTGGAGTGATAGAGACTGGTAGATCACCAGCACTGTGTTGATACAGCAGTGGAGTGATAGAGACTGGTAGATCACCATCACTGTGTTGATACAGCGGTGGAGTGATAGAGACTGGTAGATCACCAGCACTGTGTTGATACAGCAGTGGAGTGATAGAGACTGGTAGATCACCATCACTGTGTTGATACAGCAGTGGAGTGATAGAGACTGATAGATCACCAGCACTGTGTTGATACAGCAGTGGAGTGATAGAGACTGGTAGATCACCATCACTGTGTTGATACAGCAGTGGAGTGATAGAGACTGGTAGATCACCAGCACTGTGTTGATACAGCAGTGGAGTGATAGAGACTGATAGATCACCAGCACTGTGTTGATACAGCGGTGGAGTGATAGAGACTGGTAGATCACCAGCACTGTGTTGATACAGCAGTGTAGTGATAGAGACTGGTAGATCACCAGCACTGTGTTGATACAGCAGTGTAGTGATAGAGACTGGTAGATCACCAGCACTCTATTGATACAGCAGTGAGGTGATAGACACTGGTAGATCACCAGCACTCTATTGATACAGCAGTGTAGTGATAGAGACTGGTAGATCACCAGCACTGTATTGATACAACAGTGTAGTGATAGAGACTGGTAGATCACCAGCACTCTATTGATACAGCAGTGAGGTGATAGACACTGGTAGATCACCAGCACTCTATTGATACAGCAGTGTAGTGATAGAGACTGGTAGATCACCAGCACTGTGTTGATACAGCAGTGTAGTGATAGAGACTGGTAGATCACCAGCACTGTATTGATACAACAGTGTAGTGATAGAGACTGGTAGATCACCCGCACTGTGTTGATTCAGCAGTGTAGTGATAGAGACTGGTAGATCACCAGCACTCTATTGATACAGCAGTGAGGTGATAGACACTGGTAGATCACCAGCACTCTATTGATACAGCAGTGGAGTGATAGACACTGGTAGATCACCAGCGCTGTATTGATACAGCAGTGAGGTGATAGAGACTGATAGATCACCAGCACTGTGTTGATACAGCAGTGAGGTGATAGAGACTGATAGATCACCAGCACTGTGTTGATACAGCAGTGGAGTGATAGAGACTGGTAGATCACAAGCACTGTATTGATACAGCAGTGGAGTGATAGAGACTGGTACATCACCAGCGCTGTATTGATACAGCAGTGAGGTGATAGAGACTGATAGATCACCAGCACTGTGTTGATACAGCAGTGAGGTGATAGAGACTGATAGATCACCAGCACTGTGTTGATACAGCAGTGGAGTGATAGAGACTGGTAGATCACCAGCACTGTATTGATACAGCGGTGGAGTGATAGAGACTGGTAGATCACCAGCACTGTGTTGATACAGCAGTGGAGTGATAGAGACTGGTAGATCACCATCACTGTGTTGATACAGCAGTGGAGTGATTGAGACTGGTAGATCAGCAGCACTGTATTGATACAGCAGTGGAGTGATAGAGACTGGTAGATCACCAGCACTGTGTTGATACAGCGGTGGAGTGATAGAGACTGGTAGATCACCAGCACTGTGTTGATACAGCAGTGGAGTGATAGAGACTGGTAGATCACCATCACTGTGTTGATACAGCGGTGGAGTGATAGAGACTGGTAGATCACCAGCACTGTGTTGATACAGCAGTGGAGTGATAGAGACTGGTAGATCACCATCACTGTGTTGATACAGCAGTGGAGTGATAGAGACTGGTAGATCAGCAGCACTGTATTGATACAGCAGTGGAGTGATAGAGACTGGTCGATCATCAGCACTGTGTTGATACAGCAGTGTAGTGATAGAGACTGGTAGATCACCAGCACTCTATTGATACAGCAGTGAGGTGATAGACACTGGTAGATCACCAGCACTCTATTGATACAGCAGTGGAGTGATAGACACTGGTAGATCACCAGCACTGTGTTGATACAGCAGTGTAGTGATAGAAACTGGTAGATCACCAGCACTCTATTGATACAGCAGTGAGGTGATAGACACTGGTAGATCACCAGCACTCTATTGATACAGCAGTGGAGTGATAGAGACTGGTAGATCACCAGCACTGTGTTGATACAGCAGTGTAGTGATAGAGACTGGTAGATCACCAGCACTCTATTGATACAGCAGTGAGGTGATAGACACTGGTAGATCACCAGCACTCTATTGATACAGCAGTGGAGTGATAGAGACTGGTAGATCACCAGCACTGTGTTGATACAGCAGTGTAGTGATAGAGACTGGTAGATCACCCGCACTGTGTTGATTCAGCAGTGGAGTGATAGAGACTGGTAGATCACCAGCATTGTGTTGATACAGCAGTGTAGTGATAGAGACTGGTAGATCACCAGCACTGTGTTAATACAGCAGTGTAGTGATAGAGACTGGAAGATCACCAGCACTCTATTGATACAGCAGTGAGGTGATAGACACTGGTAGATCACCAGCACTCTATTGATACAGCAGTGGAGTGATAGACACTGGTAGATCACAAGCACTGTATTGATACAGCAGTGGAGTGATAGAGACTGGTAGATCACCAGCGCTGTATTGATACAGCAGTGAGGTGATAGAGACTGATAGATCACCAGCACTGTGTTGATACAGCAGTGAGGTGATAGAGACTGATAGATCACCAGGACTGTGTTGATACAGCAGTGGAGTGATAGAGACTGGTAGATCACCAGCACTGTATTGATACAGCGGTGGAGTGATAGAGACTGATAGATCACCAGCACTGTGTTGATACAGCAGTGGAGTGATAGAGACTGGTAGATCACCATCACTGTGTTGATACAGCAGTGGAGTGATAGAGACTGGTAGATCACCAGCACTGTGTTGATACAGCAGTGGAGTGATAGAGACTGATAGATCACCAGCACTGTGTTGATACAGCGGTGGAGTGATAGAGACTGGTAGATCACCAGCACTGTGTTGATACAGCAGTGGAGTGATAGAGACTGATAGATCACCAGCACTGTGTTGATACAGCGGTGGAGTGATAGAGACTGATAGATCACCAGCACTGTGTTGATACAGCAGTGGAGTGATAGAGACTGGTAGATCACCATCACTGTGTTGATACAGCGGTGGAGTGATAGAGACTGGTAGATCACCAGCACTGTATTGATACAGCGGTGGAGTGATCGAGACTGATAGATCACCAGCACTGTGTTGATACAGCAGTGGAGTGATAGAGACTGGTAGATCACCAGCACTGTATTGATACAACAGTGGAGTGATAGAGACTGGTAGATCACCAGCACTGTATTGATACAGCAGTGGAGTGATAGAGACTGGTAGATCACCAGCACTGTATTGATACAACAGTGGAGTGATAGAGACTGGTAGATCACCAGCACTGTGTTGATACAGCAGTGGAGTGATAGAGACTGGAGGATCACCAGCACTGTGTTGATAAAGCAGTAGAGTGATAAAGACTGGTAGATCACCAGCACTGTGTTGATACAGCAGTGGAGTGATAGAGACTGGTAGATCATCAGCACTGTATTGATACAGCAGTGTAGTGATAGAGACTGGTAGATCACCAGCACTGTGTTGATAGAGCGGTGGAGTTAAAGAGACTGATAGATCACCAGCACTGTATTGATACAGCAGTGGAGTGATAGCGAGACTGGTAGATCACCAGCACTGTATTGATACAGCAGTGGTGTGATAGAGACTGGTAGATCACCAGCACTGTGTTGATACAGCAGTGGAGTGATAGAGACTGGTAGATCACCAGCACTGTGTTGATACAGCAGTGGAGTGATAGAGACTGGTAGATCACCAGCACTGTATTGATACAGCAGCGGAGTGATAGAGACTGTTAGATCACCAGCACTCTATTGATACAGCGGTGGAGTGATAGAGACTGTTAGATCACCAGCACTGTGTTGATACAGCAGTGGAGTGATAGAGACTGATAGATCAACAGCACTGTGTTGATACAGCAGTGGAGTGATAGTGACTGGTAGATCATCAGCACTGTGTTGATACAGCAGTGGTGTGATAGAGACTGGTAGATCACCAGCACTCTATTGATACAGCAGTGGAGTGATAGAGACTGGTAGATCACCAGCACTGTGTTGATACAGCAGTGGAGTGATAGTGACTGGTAGAGCACCAGCACTGTGTTGATACAGCAGTGGAGTGATAGAGACTGATAGATCACCAGCACTCTATTGATACAGCAGTGGAGTGATAGAGACTGGTAGATCACCAGCACTGTGTTGATACAGCAGTGGAGTGATAGAGACTGGTAGATCACCAGCACTGTGTTGATACAGCAGTGGAGTGATAGAGACTGGTAGATCACCAGCACTGTGTTGATACAACAGTGGAGTGATAGAGACTGGTAGATCACCAGCACTCTATTGATACAGCAGTGGAGTGATAGAGACTGGTAGATCACCAGCACTGTGTTGATACAGCAGTGGAGTGATAGTGACTGGTAGAGCACCAGCACTGTGTTGATACAGCAGTGGAGTGATAGAGACTGATAGATCACCAGCACTCTATTGATACAGCAGTGGAGTGATAGAGACTGGTAGATCACCAGCACTGTGTTGATACAGCAGTGGAGTGATAGAGACTGGTAGATCACCAGCACTGTGTTGATACAGCAGTGGAGTGATAGAGACTGATAGATCACCAGCACTGTGTTGATACAGCAGTGGAGTGATAGAGACTGGTAGATCACCAGCACTGTGTTGATACAGCAGTGGAGTGATAGAGACTGATAGATCACCAGCACTGTGTTGATACAGCAGTGGAGTGATAGAGACTGGTAGATCACCAGCACTGTGTTGATACAGCAGTGAGGTGATAGAGACTGGTAGATCACCAGCACTGTGTTGATACAGCAGTGGAGTGATAGAGACTGGTAGATCACCAGCACTGTGTTGATACAGCAGTGTAGTGATAGAGACTGGTAGATCACCAGCACTCTATTGATACAGCAGTGAGGTGATAGACACTGGTAGATCACCAGCACTCTATTGATACAGCAGTGGTGTGATAGAGACTGGTAGATCACCAGCACTGTGTTGATTCAGCAGTGGAGTGATAGAGACTGGTAGATCACCAGCACTGTGTTGATACAGCAGTGGAGTGATAGAGACTGATAGATCACCAGCACTGTATTGATACAGCAGTGGAGTGATGGAGACTGGTAGATCACCAGCACTGTATTGATACAGCAGTGGAGTGATGGAGACTGGTAGATCACCAGCACTGTATTGATACAGCAGTGGAGTGATGGAGACTGGTAGATCACCAGCACTGTATTGATACAGCAGTGGAGTGATGGAGACTGGTAGATCACCAGCACTGTGTTGATACAGCAGTGGAGTGATAGAGACTGGTAGATCACCAGCACTGTGTTGATACAGCAGTGGAGTGATGGAGACTGATAGATCACCAGCACTGTATTGATACAGCAGTGGAGTGATAGAGACTGGTAGATCACCAGCACTGTGTTGATACAGCAGTGGAGTGATAGAGACTGATAGATCAACAGCACTGTGTTGATACAGCAGTGGAGTGATAGTGACTGGTAGATCATCAGCACTGTGTTGATACAGCAGTGGAGTGATGGAGACTGGTAGATCACCAGCACTGTGTTGATACAGCAGTGGAGTGATAGAGACTGATAGATCACCAGCACTCTATTGATACAGCAGTGGTGTGATAGAGACTGGTAGAGCACCAGCACTGTGTTGATACAGCAGTGGAGTGATAGACACTGGTAGATCACAAGCACTGTATTGATACAGCAGTGGAGTGATAGAGACTGGTAGATCACCAGCGCTGTATTGATACAGCAGTGAGGTGATAGAGACTGATAGATCACCAGCACTGTGTTGATACAGCAGTGAGGTGATAGAGACTGATAGATCACCAGCACTGTGTTGATACAGCAGTGGAGTGATAGAGACTGATAGATCACCAGCACTGTGTTGATACAGCAGTGGAGTGATAGAGACTGGTAGATCACCATCACTGTGTTGATACAGCAGTGGAGTGATAGAGACTGATAGATCACCAGCACTGTATTGATACAGCAGTGGAGTGATAGAGACTGGTAGAGCACCAGCACTGTATTGATACAGCAGTGGAGTGATAGAGACTGGTAGAGCACCAGCACTGTGTTGATACAGCAGTGGAGTGAGAATGAACAACAATAAGACTCGCGAAGCCTGCAGTGAAATAAAAACGACGAATGCATAAGAGACACAAAACGTCAGCAGTAGAATGAAAATGGCCGAGTGGTAAAATGCATTGGGAGCCAGCAGCGAGTCGAGACTGACAAATGGAACCCTCTAAGCTCTGCAATGTACGAGTGTGGCATGGGAGTGGATGTGTTGTGTATGTCAGGGATGTCAGGGGTGGGAATGTGGATGGACAGTGGGTTAAGGGGCATGGAGGGGATTCCCAACCAAAAGGAGGAAGACAGTGAAAGCAGCAACAGTGGAGGAGGGGAGGAGCAGGCGAGGAGATGCAGGAGGGGGCATCAGGGGGCTCGGGGCATTGTGGGGGGGGACGGATTGGGAGAGGGCTCTGGGCAAGTGTGGGCTTGGGGTGAAAAATTAACCCGTAAAAACAAAGATTTTCACTATAAATCCTTTATATGCGTGGCGGCTAGAGTCCTCTCGTCCTCTGGCTTGAGATGGCTGCCACCTATGGGTCAGATGAATGCCTGCCACCATTAAGCAATTAGTAATTAAATATAAAAAAATTCTAAAAAGTGTAAAATTTTGGAATTTTCTTTTTCACGAAAATAAATTGTCACGCACAACGAGTCTGTGTGCAAAATGTCAGCTCGATTGGATCACGGGAAGTGGGTTAAAAAACGACCGAAAGATTTGCACGGTCGTAAGCGCGCAAGCAAGCAAGCGAACTTAATATAAAGGATTTAATAAAAGACGGACCCCCCCCCCCCCCCAACCTCGTGTCGGCTCTACTTCACATGGACATTTTGCGGTGTGCGGTGTCAGTGGTTCAGAGCGACTTGCACCGGCTGCACGTGCCGGTGTGTACAGTTCTGTGGTGGGAGCGTTGGCGCAGCGGTTAGCGCGGCGCGCCGTGCGTCTATTCGGGCAGAGACCCCAATCCCACTCATGGCCACCACCCACACCAGGGACAGCGTCAGCGATTATCTCAACCGGGCCTCCTCTAGGTCGACTCAGCCTCAACTGATAACCTGGTGCGGTGTGTAGTAGACTAGGGAGACAAAGGTGGCCGGGTGGGTGTGGTTCTGGCCACTCACCGCCTAGAGTATGTGTGGGCTACACGGGGGAGCTTTGTCTCTGCACGACACAGAGCAGTGAGCCGCAGCCACGTGACTGAGTTGAAGGCGAGCAACTCCACAGGCGTCTCACAGCTTGAGAACGAGACACCCGACACATTGTTTACTTGTCTATGGTTCTTTCGATAAAGTCACGTAGATAGAAAAAATAACAACAATAAAATAATAATTCATATGAAAATAAATGAATAAAAATTAACCCGTAAAAACAAAGTTTTTCACTATAAATCTTTTATATGCGTGGCATCGGTTTTATTTTATGATTCATTTCTGTTTTTCTTGAGTAAGAGTTTCATTTTTATCACATTGGAATTTTAAATTAAATATAAGGAAAGTAGTATATAAGGATTATAAGGTTTTCAGTTTTTGTATGATTGTTTATATTGTACATTTTTGTTGTTTTCTTGAATAATTTTCTGTGTTTAGGAAAAATATATGATTGTTAGTGAAATTTTTTTTTTTCCTAAAAAGTGGAAAATTTTGGAGAGAAAAAATTCGAGGGATGCCGAGGGTCTCGCGACGTCAAGCACAGACTCACTTCAAAATGGACAGCTGCCACCGGATGGTACGCCATCCGGGGTTGCCCCGTGTGACGGGCCTGCGGCAAGGACGCGCGCAAAAATGCGCAGACTCTTGTGATGCATTAAAAAGAAAAAAATATTTTTTTTTTATTTTTCACATGTATGGTTGCTGTGCGCTGCGTCGGTGGGGTGCCCCTGCCACATTGTGTTGTGTTGTGTGTGTGCTGGGGGGTTCCTTGCTAATTGTATATACGTTGCGCTTACGGAATTCGTATTTATTCAGGGGGGGGGCGTCGGGTTATTTTCACTCGCGGTTTGTTGGTTCTTGTTGTCGTTCTCTTCACGTTATGGTTAAAAATTGTTTTTTGAGGCACACGCGGAGGTCAAGGGGTTAATAAACCTTTATTGAAATTGTTGCAGCCGGGACGGCTGCGAGCTGTACAGGGGGGGGTGATGTAGGGCTGTTACAGAGGGGCTGTATGCATAGGATCACACGGGTAACAAACACAGTGGGCGGGGCTCCGTGAGTACACAGGGAGGTGCCCGCAACGACGTCCGCACCGGGCGGCCTGGGGGGCTGCCCGGGGGGGGTTGTGATCCTCCGGGGGGTATAAATGGGGATGAGCCGGAGAGCTCGGGGTTCAGTTTAGGGTAAAGGAGGGAAGACAGAAGATCGACTAGCTAGGCCCTGGACTCCCCTGGGACGCCGCCCTTGTCAGGGCCGCGCAGGACCGAGCCAGTGGCGGGGTCCCGTGAACCAGAGTTAGTACTATGGGACTCCGGGTACCGTAGCCCGACTGACCAGTGTCGGGCCAGATAGCCTCCCCTAGCCCGTTAGTGGAGGACTAGGAGGTAGGTCAGGGGTAGCTAGTAGAGTATTCCCAGCTATCCGGGTGAGGGGGCCGATACACCCCTCTAGTATTGTATGTCCGCAGTGTGACTATTGTACGAATAAATACGTGTGCCTTACAACGGTGTCCAAGCGTCATCAACGGTACTTCATATGTAAGGGATGTTAGGGGTGGGAATGTTGATAGACAGTGGGTTTCGGGGCATGGAGGGGATTCCCAACCAAAAGGAGGAAGACAGTGAAAGCGGCCACAGTGGAGGAGGGGAGGAGCAGGCGAGGAGATGCAGGAGGGGGCATCAGGGGGCTCGGGGCATTGTGGGGGGGGGACGGATTGGGAGAGGGCTCTGGGCAAGTGTGGGCTTGGGGTGAAAAATTAACCCGTAAAAACAAAGATTTTCACTATAAATCCTTTATATGCGTGGCGGCTAGAGTCCTCTCGTCCTCTGGCTTGAGATGGCTGCCACCTATGGGTCAGATGAATGCCTGCCACCATTAAGCAATTGGTAATTAAATATAAAAAAAAAATTCCTAAAAAGTGTACAATTTTGGAATTTTTTTCACGAAAATACATCACGCACAACGAGTCTGTGTGCAAAATGTCAGCTCGATTGGATCACGGAAAGTGGGTTAAAAAACGACCGAAAGATTTGCACGGTCGTAAGCGCGCAAGCAAGCAAGCACGTGAACTTAATATAAAGGATTTAACAAATAATTATTTTTATTATTTTTATTTTTTTCTATCTCTGTGACTTTACCTAAAGAACCATAGAATATGAATTCTTGCAGTCACGAAAGTTTTAAAGTCAAAATTGTATTGTTTAATGAAGTAGTTTAACGATTTAAATAAGCAAGAAAAAGTGAAGCTAAAATATTAAATATCGTCGAGCAGAGAGGGAGAGGCAACAGAATGAGAACAAGCATTCATACTGGTGGAATCCGATGAGCTATAAAGCTCTTTTTCACAGATGTCCAGTCGGGGCAGGTCAGAACGTTATAACAACAACAAGCAATACAACAACACGACAGGAGTGCAAAGTGTAGGAAAGGCAGACAAATCACTGCGAGACATATTTATAGAAATAAAACTACAAATATTTTTTTTAATACCAGATAAGGCTCCAATGAACTATTAGATATTTTTTCAGATGCGACCTGGCCACAAATGATGGCTCCACTTAGTAACTAATCATCATCACCACGTGGAAATGTACAGCAGCAAAACAATCAAAATCTGTTAGACGCAACGAGTTTACGAGCAGCGTTCCCCTACGAGTTCAGTTGAGACCACGAGGTGAGTTGAGATATTGAGGTGAGTTCAGATGAGGTGAGGTGTGTGAGGATAGGATTTGAGACAAGGCGACGTGTCATCACATTCCAGGGCATGTCACGTGATAATCCAAATCAAACCCAAAGTGTTTGTACCGTACTTCCCTTTCTCACATTCACGAGGCATGTTCCTTTTTTTACGTCTCATATGCAGCCAGCTACTGCCTAAGATACAGCCAGAGACTGTCTGTGTTACAGAAGGAGACTGCCTGAGATACATCCAGCTACTGCCTGAGCTACAGCCAGCGACTGCCTGAGCTACAGCCAGTGACTGCCTGAGCTACAGCCAGCGCCCGTCTCTGAGTGGAGCCACAGGGCTATGGCGAGTGCGGCTCCCAGTGGTAGCGAGGCTCCAGGGGAGTTGACCTGCCCCATCTGCCTGGACGCCTTCCGCTGTCCCTGCACGCTCAGCTGCGGCCACTCGTTCTGCCTCAAGTGCGTGGAGGGCGCCTGGGATGCGGCCGAGTTCTTCTCCTGCCCGCAGTGCCGAGTGACCTTCCCTCAGAGGCCCAAGCTGAACAAGAATTTCACACTCGCCAACCTGGTGGAGCAGCGCAGTGCCGCAGAGAATATAGCCACCGTGGTCTTGTGTGACTTCTGCAACGATGGCACGACTGCTGCCTCCAACACCTGCCTCAAGTGTGATATGTCCTACTGTGCGACTCATGTAAAGCCTCATCAAGAGAACCCGAAGTTAAGTAGCCACATTCTGGTGGATCCAGGTACGAATCCTGAAGAACGCAAATGCAAGACACACAGAAAGAAGATAAAGTTTTACTGCCGACAGGACAAGAGCTTGGTCTGCACAACCTGCACCATCGCAGGAGACCACAAGGGTCACGATGTGGCTACGCTGGAGGATGAGCACAAGACACGGGAGGTGAGACGGTCTGCGTGTGTGAGCGGGAACCTCTCCTGCGTGAAGTCATCATTTCCCAGCATGAAATGAACAATAATATCGAACTAAATATCATTCCTCTCTCAACTGCCCATTGTTCCTTAACATTTTAACAACATTGTTTAATTATAAAGTATGCTGATGTCATAGTACATAAATAATACATCCGCAAGTTATTACCAATCCTGTTTTATGGAAAATTTATAAACTGGGCTTGGCGTTCCAGAAATGTCGCTTGATTTTGACAGACCAAGTATTTCGTGACCGTATTTATATTTTCATAAAGATTCTCTTCACCGAATTTCTCCGACACTCAACAGAGACATGGCAGCCCCTCCTTGTGCCATGTAAAACTAAACTAAATTTTTATTTTTATTTTACCAAGTGAAACTCACAGAGCTATGTAGTTGGCAACCTGACCACAAATGACAGCTCAACAAAGTGGCTTATCAGGTCTAAATGTATAGCAGCCAAATACTCTAAACGCACCTTCCTAAACCGGAGGACCCAGAGAAAAATCCAAGCGACCATGGAGAGAGACATGCAAATTGCATATATACAGGTTTAGTAATATAGAATGGATCACTACAGCGCGTAGCACTAAGTACAGTATAATGAGGAAATATGGGTGTCGAGGCGAGCACACCATGCAGTATCAAAGAGTGGGTCACTAGGGTGCATGGTACTGGGTGCTAGCAGAGAGAGGCTGATGAGTCCTACCGACAGAGTAGAGCGTGGTGCGGGCTGCTGGCGGAAGGGGCATATGAGGACGAGTCACCCCGTCCTCGGGTGAAGCACGTGATGGGCCGTGGTGAGGAATGTGGGGCCAAGGTGACCGATGGGACACGGGAATCTTCTGGAGAGTTCCTGAAGGAGGCGTGGTTAAGGGCGGGGCCGGGCAGGTGGCACGTGCAAGATAGCCTGGAACCTGCAGGAATGTTACAGAAGGGGGCGCAACCGAGGACGGAGCTAGGCAGCACTGAGAGAGATAAAAGATTAAGAGAAGCCAAATGCAGACAGCCCAGATCAAAGATCAAAGATCGGGGCTGTCTGCAGGCGAAGTGAACCCAAGTGCTATGTCTTCATCTTCATATTGTAGTCCCGTGTGTAACGGTGTTCTATAGTGTAGAATAAACGTTGCCTCCTAACTAGTGCCTCCGAAGTGACTCACTGCACAGGTATCAGGGTCGGATTCAAACCCACAACCTCCTGCATAGTAGGCAAGGCAGATAACATATCGCCACTCCGGTTCCCTGTCCACCCACTACTCAGCCCCGCCGACTGCTCGGGTTGCCCCACCCACTGCTCAGGTAGCTCCACCCACTACTCAGGTAGCCCTACCCACCACTAGGTTAGCCCTGCCCACCACTTGGGTGACCCCGCTCATTACTCAGGTAGCCCCATCCACAACTCCAGTAGCCACGCCCACTGCTCAGGTAGCCCTGCCCACTGCTCAGGTAGCTCCACCCACTACAGATGTAGCCCCACCCACTAAGTAGGTAGCCCACACCCACTACTCAGATAGCCCTACCCACCACTAGGTTAGCCCTGCCCACCACTTGGGTGACCCCGCTCATTTCTCGGGTAGCCCCACCCACAACTCCAGTAGCCACGTCCACTGCTCAGGTAGCTCCACCCACTACTCAGGTAGCCCTGAACACGTTTGAGCTCCCCGTGAAATCAGTTCCCTGCAGCGCTTGCTCCCCCAGCCTCCATTGCTGCACCGGGGCTACTGCCCCCGTCACTGTGGAGGGGTTCATGTGGAGCGGGGTTGAGAGGGGATGCTCAGAGAGTGAATGGAGTCTCCCCTGGTGACGTTTCTCACAGAAACAAGTGGGAGAGGAGACGCGGGCGGTGCAGGAGAAGAGGAGGGAGGCGGAGGAGTCCGTGAGGCGGATGGAGGCCGCTCGCAGGGACATGCAGGTACCACGTCTGGGCCAGATTCTGTGACCCCGTGACTCCACCCTGAGTAGGGTTTGTGATGGAGGAGAACTCCATTCATTCACGTGGACTTCCATTGGCTCTAAACACATCGTGAGACTAAAGACACAACACTTAATACGCCTCAATAATCATGACGAGCAAAGAGGTGGTTCTCATCTCCACTGAGAAACTGAATCAGTGGTGGAAATTCCACATTCCCATATCTCCATACAACTTACCACTTCAACGACTGTTAACTAAATTGGTCAGATGAGGTGGTACGTACCTCTTATCCAATTCTCTGGTGGCAGAGTTGGTGATCATACACAGACTGTTGTACACCATCTTACTGACATCACTCAAGCTTTGGGGTGGCCAGTTGGCAGTATAGCAAGTGGTTTCATGATCCCCTCTCTTCAGCCGTACATGTGGTTTTCTCTCACATTCAAAATATTAATTTAAGGAGGAATTGGCCATACTTCCCATTTCATTGAGGCTCTTTACAGAATTCCCTTCTCTTCATGCGAAGGTAAACAAAGCATCGTCCTGATAACCTTGCACAATGACAATGGCATGGATGCTAAATGTACTCATGATGGTATTTGATGATTTCATTGCCTCACAGCCCCCGCCAGTTATGGCGAATCGTGTTGTATTGAAAATGCACAGTGGCGTTATCAGAGGCAGAGGAAGAAGGAGGCCTCAGTGCTGCAGACTCGTATCACTGTCTGGACACCTTAGAGTTGCACTCGGGTCATTTCACAATGGACCAGAGGTGGCATTTATTTCTCTTTGCAGGGATCCATGACAGATGAAAAGGCCTCAATCTCGGTCAGATTCACCCACGCGAGAGCAGCGTTGGATGCGGAGGAGAAGGCGGCTTTAGAGCAAGCGGAGCTGAAAGGGCGCGACCTGCTGTCCCAGATCGAGAAGAAGATCGCTCACTACCAGCGCGAGATCAGCGAGCTCCAGGCAGCAGCCACTCGCCTGCAGGCCCTAGCGCAGGAGAGGGACTCGCTCGCGTTCCTGCAGGTGAGCGATGAGTCTCCAGTGTCGCTATTGGCACAGAGCCCTCTCACCAGGAGCAGCAGCAGAGGTAGGCTCCTGAATGAGAGTTTGCATCCACTGGGCTTGAGAACAAAGCTCCACTCATGGACTCGCATCGCAGCTCCAGTAGCTACCATGTGGAAGGCCAGCTCATATTTCCTCAGTTGAATTTATTATCTTTCCCGTCCTTTAACAGATTCCCATTAAATTGGTTTCATTGTGAATATAAACTAAATGTTAATGGTATTTTACTTTTAAATCAACCATACAACAACAATGCACACGGTATTCATGATTATCATAAGCCATGCTCTATCCACTTATTGATGAAGTCCTCCCCAAGCCATTGCCACATCTCATGATGCTGCGATGCAACAATCCACCAGCGCCTGCTCACGAGCCAATGTCATCTCTGCGTCTTACTTTGTGGACCTCTTCTTGGATGCGCGACCTTCAGTGTTCATATTCGTGCGGCTAAAATAAACACGGTCTCATGCGCGTATTATTCATATCCTTGTGTGTTGACCACCACTTCTGCAAGACCTGCACCATGTGCATTTGTAACACCAGAAATTACCAGTCCTAAGTTACTCTCAACACAGATCAATATCAACCGGTCTCACTCTGAAATATTAGTCTTGCAAATCAGTGTTGGTCCTCATGCGGGTGGCGAGATGCTAACTACCTCGCCTGGTATACCGGAGGTCGTGGATTTGATCCCAGACCTGACATCCCTATATATTATAAAGTAGTTATTAGTTGACTGTTAACCGGTCTCACTCTGAAATATTTGCCCCGTAAGTCAGTGTTGGTGATCATAGGGTCAAAAGCCAAGACTTTGGGGTTTATATTCCACGGTGTTGCAATGAGAACTCCACTGATCACAAGGGATTGGAGGTAGAGTGACAGTAACGCGTCTCTCTCTCTCCCACAGGGGCACCTGGAGGAGACGCGCAGGTAAAAGACGACTTTCATTCACGACTCAACACACGACATGGGACTGAGTATGGGATGCGGGCAGTGAGACATTGGCTGTGTGTGATGATGCCGTGTGATGGTGATGCTGTGTGTTGATGATGTGTGTGATGATGCTGTGTGCGTTTATGCTGTGTGTTGATCCTATGTGGTTATAGTAATTCTGTGTGGTGATGCTGTAATTGTGAGATGAGTGATGATGCTTTGTTTGATGAGTGCCTGTGTGGAGCAGTGATGATCCCACGCGTGATGATACTGTGATGAGTGTCTATTTGATGGAGCTGTGATGATCCTGTGAGTGACGATGCTCTATGTGAGACAGTGGCCATGTCTGTTCTGCTTTCACAGGGCAGGGAGGGTTACAGCGGCTCCACCCTCAGCTCCCAGTCAAGAGGACATTGCCTCGCTTAAAGTCCTGGAGACACCTGCAGTCAAACTCCTGTGTGAGTTATTCGGTGTGAATCATGGGTGATGGGGCCATCTTGACAATCAATTATCCCCGTGTATGTACACGAGGTCGACTCAGCCTTCAATAATTACCTGGAGTTTTATAAACATCACCACTAGGGAGACAAAGGTGGTCGGGTGTAGTGCTGGCCACCCACCTCGTGTGCCATGTCGGCCTTCATAGACGCTCACGGACAGCACTTGTCCCAATAGTTTGTGAAGGCTACACAGGAGATCTTAGTCTTTGTTCACATCCCATTCCAGGACTCAACTGAAGAGCCATGAGACTCAGTGTGGTGTTCTGGGGTAAATAATCAGCATTACGAGTCAGGGGTAATTGTGATGTTGAGATGGAGTGTGTGCCTGTGAATGTGTATGCATTTTTGATTGGGGGGAGCGGTGGCATAGTGGTTAGCACACTGCACTACGAACCCAGTTACCTGGGTTTGATTACCCGCCATGGCTAACATCAGTGGCAGATGATATCTGATCCAGTCCTGGGCCTCTACGAGGCAGTTTCAACCTCAAATTAGTTCCTGATGCTGGTAATGGTCATAATGATGGTGATAGTGGTCGTGATGAGGATGATGGTAATGATGCTGATGTTAGTGATAATGTGAGTGATGGGAATGGTAATGGGTTTGGTGATGGTGTTGGTCGTGGTGATGGCAGTGATGATCGTGGTGATGGTAATGATGGTGACATTGGTGATAATATATGTGATGGTTTTGCTGATGGCGCTGATGGTAGCAGTGATGATTTTGGAGATGGTGGTCATGGTAGTGATAGTGGTGATGATGGTTTTGATGGTCGTGGTAATGGTTATAATGATGCTGCTCGCGTTGGTGATGTTGGTGATAGTGATGAAGATGGTGGTGATGGGGGGTAGTTGTGATGGTAGTGATGGTGGTGGTGATTGTTTGTGATGGTGCTAGCTGTGGTGATGATGGTTGTGATGTTGCTGTTCGTAGTTTTGAGGATGGTGGTGATGGTGATGTTTATGTTGTCATTGATATTGATGGTGAGGATTCTTGGTGATGGTGATGTTTGTGATGTTATTGTTGATGGTGAAGATGATGGTTGGTGACGGTGATGTTGATGGTGGTGATGGTGTCTAATGGTGATGACGGTGTTCTCTAGTGATGTTGTCATCGCTGTTGTCACAGACGGACGCTCGCCGACTCTGGACACAAACTCCGCTCATAACCAACTCCAGATCTCCTCGGATCTCAGGACAATGACACTGACCCGTGCCTTCCAGGATCGCCCCCATCACCCACACCGGTTTGATGGCTGTGCACAAGCCCTGTGCCGTGAGAGCTTCTCGTCAGGCCACCACTACTGGGAGGTGGACGTGGGGGACGCGCGGTGGTGGCGGGTTGGAGTCGCGTACGGGACGATCCCACGGAAAGGACGTGGTGGTGCTGCACAGCTGCTGGGAGGGAGCGACGCGTCCTGGTGTTTACAGAAATTTTACGACAACTTCTCAGTGGTTCATGGTGGAGTGGAGACTGCACTGTCGGTGAGGGGGGCCCCCTCCCCCCGCAGAATCGGGCTTCACCTGCACTGGGAGGGGGGGCTCCTGGAGTTTTACCGCGCTGACTCCATGGAGGTGATCCACGAGGTTCGGCAGAGATTCTTGCAGCCTCTCTACCCTGGGATGTGGGTGAATGATTGTAATAAACCATTGAAGATCGTGGATCTGAGTCGTGCATCCTGAGGATGAGGAAAGATAGAAACCCAATAAACCGAGACAGAAATCCAAGAAACGGTCGAGAGGGGGATCGTGAGGAGAGGGTGAAGTGAGGGTCAAGGGAAGGTGGAACGGAGGGTGAGGTTAGGTTCAAGTTCAAGGTCAAGTTTATTTATTTGGTATAGCCCTGTGAGCCATTCGGCTCTTGAAACGGGTGCAACCGCAAAAAAATGAACAAAAACATCTTAAAGTGAATATGTGACTGAGTGCAAACAGAAATCCGAGAAAAGACAGCAAAACATTGCAGAAAAAAAATCACCGTACACCAACGCTGTGTGCAAAAATCCCAGTGGGATGCAAGTCAAACAACCAACAACAACCACAAGACAACTTAGATTAAGGCCATCAGTCTAACTCTGTACTACAACAAAAAAACATGAACAAACCAATATACTTTTCGAAATCACCAAAATAAAGCCATGAAAGCAATGAAACAGTGATCATAGGAACTGACGGAATTTTCACAATAAATGGCATAAACAACATGTAACCCAATAAATGGTGGAGAGGGCGGATGGTGAGGAGAGGGTGAAGCGAGGGTGAGGGGAAGGTAAAACGGAGGGTGAGGTTAGGTGAGGGTGAGGGGAGGGTGAGGTGAAAATTGAGGGAAGGGAGAGGTGAGCATGGAGGGGTAGGGTGAGGGGGGAGGGTGAGGTTCAGGTTGGCGTGCGTGAGCAATGTCGCCGGTGCAGTTCAAATCGCAGGTTCGTGTGGCCGCTCCTTTGCCTGCAGTGCGCGCTCACGTCACCACGCCTCCTCATCCCTGCGATTCACCATCAGCACCATCGTCACCATCACCAACATCATCATCACCCCATCATCATCACTATCAACAACTACAACCGCCATTCGCCACTAAGTCGCGGTGACGTCAGCACGACGCTTGTGCCAGGCCATGTGCACCTTGAGGCCACGTGAAGTGTCGAACGCCCGCTGGCAGGCTGTCACGGCGCAGACCCAGATGCCACAGGTCGACTGACTGAGACGACTGGCTGATGCACCACCTGTGCCCCCTACTGTGCCAACTTGTTGCGCTTTAGCCACCCGGCGCTCCGCTTGTTGTTGTGAGCGTCGCTCCTCCGCCCTCCGTTGTTGTTGGAGGGCGACTGCCTCCAACTGCCCAGCAGCGTCCTTCACGAGCCTCCTCCACAGAGGCCGATCTTGACACCGCTGGTTCCAGCCATCGGCAAGTCCACTCAGTTCCACATCCTCCTGTACCACATCACTCCATCTTTTCTCTAGCCCGTGCCGCACCCGTTTAGCCCCCTCGATCCGGCCGAACAAAAGCTGTTTAGGCATGCGGAGGCTGGGCAGGCGGTCTACATGGCCCAGCCAACGCAGCCTTGCCTGCCGTAGGAGCTCAACGATGGGGCCTTGTCCAGATCTTTCAAGGATTTGTGAGCTCCTCACACAATCCAGCCTGCAGGTTAAACCCAGGATGAATCGTAGGCAGGTCAGCCTAAATGTTTCCAACCGGCGAAGATGCTCCATCAGGGGGGTCCACTTTTCGCAAGCGTAGAGAAGGGAGGGAATGACTGTGGCCGAGAAGACCCGAAGCTTCGTGCGGAGCGAGAGACGCCACCTTCGTTGGTCGTAATATGCATCATGAGGGAAATGTGAGCATGAGGAAGACGACGTTTTTGCCACCCAATGGTGTGCAATGTACTGCTTGTCTATGAAAAGACGCCGCATCTCATGATGCGTATGACGACAAAAAATCCGCAGACTACCTGCTGGATCTCCTCTCTGTTTCAAAGAACAAATTTGACCTAAGGTCTTCGCTCATTTACCAGCTTCACATTCCCTATTGCCATACAAATACTGGAGCAAGGGCCTTTGCTATTGATGCCCCCAGGGTCTGGAATGCTATTTCCAATAAACTGCAACTTGAATCACTACCTATGAGATCTTAACTCAAAACTGCTCTAGAGGAGTTGTGTACACCCCAAGCTGCCACTGCTATTCAGTGGCCTGAAATCAAATGTATCGCTCCGGATGACTGCTGCAAAGTAACATCTGTGTTTTGATACATTGAAAATGTTTGATATTCCTACTGATACTTATGCTGTTATGCAGTGACTCATGCAGCCAGCTATGGTTGCAAAGTTTGCTTGTACATGTTATGTATATCGTTTATTGTTAAATTGGAATCACAGTTCCTATGATCACTGTTACATTGTTTTTGTAGCTTTATTTTGGTGATTTCGAAAAGGTTCTGGTTCGGCCATATTTGTTTGTTGTAGTACAGAGTTAGAATGATAATCTAAATTGTCTTATGGTTGTTATTGTTTGACTTGCATCCCACTGGGATTCTTGCACACAGCATTGATATTCGGTGCTTTATCTGGAAAACTTTGCTGTTTTTTCCTGGATTTTTCTGTTGCACGTAGTCACTTTCAGATGTTTCTTGTTCATGTTTTTGTTTGTTGCGGTTGCACCCGATTCAAGAGCCGAATGGCTCACAGGGCTATACCTAATCAATGAACTGAACTGAAGTTAGCTTCCACACAGCGTTACGCAACCAATGAAAAGATAATGCCGCTTGACTGATTCGGAGTGAGACCTCTGCTGTTAAACCGGAGCCGGTCATGAGCACACTGCCCAGGTATGGGAAACTCTCCACTCTCTCCACAACTGCACCATCACCAATTGGGAGTTGTGGGGGTAGAGTGTCCGATGTTACAAAATACCCAGGCAGGTGCTTAGTTTTGGTGGGGCTGATGGTAAGGCTCCAACTCCCGGTGGCAAGTTCCAGTCTCAGCAGCAGCGCCTCCAACTCCTCCTCTGAGTGAGCAGCATTCACCAGATCATCGGCATACGTAACATGGTTGAGTAATAGGGAGTCATCCATTGACCGCACCCGGGCATCGATCAGCCTCCCATTATATGTGGACCAGATGGAAATTCCTCCGGTACAGCTATTGAAGGCTTTACGAACTACGTGGTCAAAATAGATGTTAAATAATGTGGGAGCAAGAGGACATCCCTGTCGCATCCCAAGGTGTACAGGAAATGGCTCTGACTCCCGGCCACGTAGTTTTTCCGGGCCCGCTCACCATCATGAAGGTCCTTAATGATCATGAGCAGAGGGTCAGGGACTCCGAAAGCACGAAGAACAACCGAGAGCCTACTAATGGTATCATAGGCCTTGACCAGGTCAATAAAGCAGAGTTGTAGGTCTTGTTAAAATTCTGTACACCTTTGCTGTAGCAGACGGACAGAAACTGCATTGGGGCTCCACAAGCCTCTCCTGCCTAGAAAGTCGCGTGCCTAGCAAGGCGATGTTGAATAATCCTTGCCAGGACCTTTCCCGGCACACTAAGTAGTGAGATGCCCCTGTCGTTGTTACAGTCTGTGCGGTCCCCCTTCTTAAGGAGGGGGGCCACCAGGGTATCCTTCCAATCCTGCAGAACCCGTCCAGTGTTCCAGACTATTATGTCATGTAGGGCAGTCTGTGCACAAACGCCACCCTCCCTCAGCATTTCGGTTGGGAGATCATCTCTGCCTGGTGCCTTTCCTGGTCTCAGACTCTGGATCGCCTTCAGTTCTTCTGTAATATGAGAATATATCTGGCTCACTGACGTATCACAACTTGTCATGGTGATTGGCTCTGCTGGTCTTGGTTTACAGCGAATGGGGGGAAGCCTGGGGGCATGGCCCTGACGTGATGGAGATGTGACAGCTATGCAGATTGGTTCTGCTGGCTTTGGCCTCAGCCAATGGGGAGATGAGTCAGGGGCGTGGTCCCGGGAGCTGACGAGGGAGCCTGGAAGATTCGATGCAGGCTAACGAGGATTGGCAGAAGCGTACCACGTGACCCGGGTATTAAATAGGGGTAGAGAGGAACGACACGTGGTCAGAACGGGAACGAACGGAGGAAGGGGCCACGCGGGAGCGGGGCTCCGAGTTGCCATGTGGCAGTGCGTCTCTCTCTATCTGTCCCTCTCACGCTGCCTATCAGCAGCGTGAAGTAACTGTAACCTAAAGTGAATAAAAGACGGATTCCAGAAGTCGTCTCAAAGAGCTTTATTACACTTCCACAACAGATGGCACCTCAGCAGGCCACTCGTGCTCCATCGCCAGCCTGACACCGTCGTCGTCGGAGGAGAGGAAGCGATCCGGCGCCTGCTGGCTCATTTCTACCATAGGGAGGTGTCAGAGGCAGCCTCCTTGTGCTCCACTGCCCCTTCCCTGCTCCCCACCGGGTGTCCAAGCTGGAAGCGTGGCCGGTTTCTGGGTACCGCTCTCGTTCCCTGCTGGCTGGAGTTCAAGAGCGGAGAGGCCTGGGGTCTTCCTCCATTCACCCTCTAGTCCCTGGTGGTGATTGACACGTTGTTTGCTGCAGGTGTTTCAAAATTTCAATCACCCACTTTCCCTATGCAGGTGTATTTTCTTTTGCCACTTATTTGTACCATTTGACACAATACACTACACTACTATACTCTACACTATACAATACACAATACACTACTATAGATTACTATACACTACACTATACACTACACTATACACTACTATACACTACTATACACTACACTATACACTAATGTAGACTACTATACACTACACTATACACTACTATACACTACATTCCACTCTACACTATACACTACACTATAACTACACTATATACTACTATACACTACACTACACACTACACTATACACTACACTATACACTACACTATACACTATACACTACTATACACTATACACTACACTATACACTACACTATACACTACACTACATACTACACTATACAATACTATACACTACACTATACACTACTATACACTATATACTACTATACACTACACTATACATTACACTACACACTACACTATACACTACACTTGTTGTGTATATGCCCCCTTTTATTTTTTTTTTCTTATTTTTTTAAGAATTATTCTGCCAACATAGATAATATCGTTTTTTAATAGACACGCGGCAACGTGGGAACAAACACGCCCCCACACTCCCACAGCTGCGCATACCTCATATCAAAAGACTAGAGGACATGAAAGGGGGCAATAAAGGTAATAAAAACTCCCCTAATTTCACACAAGAGGAACAAGGGAGGGGGGAATTGCAGGCGGGGGGGGGGGGGGTCAGGAGGACATCCTTTTGTTAAAAAAACCTCACAAAACCAGGCACCACGGAGGAAGAGATAATTATATTCTTAACAAAGAAACAGCATTGACGACAAAAAGCACAGACGGGTCTTTGAACCATGTTAGATACACAAAGTTACCAACTTAGCCATGAAGTAAGCAAACAGTATCCATCCTCACTCCAATTGAAAACCAGACTACAGTCTGCACCAGAATCGCGACCCATCATTGTTAATTAAATACTGACATTATTTACCTTTAAAGAATATCTACACGGCCGGGCCGAAGCATCAAAGAATAATTATGGCATCTATTTCGCTCCAAAACAAAATTCCTAGCCGGGATATCAGATTAAATAATCACAAGAAGTCAAATAATAAGTACGGAATTAAAGTGGATATCCCCTAGGAGAATTAAGGGCGGGGAAGCCTCTCATAATCAACCAAACACAACACCCCATGAGAAGCGAGCAACTCACGGCCATCTTTGTCTTCCCGAGAGGATCTCTACACTCACACAACAAAGCCAGGAAATGACACAAATAAAACTCCCGGGCAATGGCTCAAAGGAAATTAACACGTCTTCGGAAAATAAATAAATAAGCGCATGCGCCGGGTGCTCCCACCGTGGAAACAACCGTCTTTGTCTCCCCACAACACGGACAGCAAAAATTGCACACGCGAGGAAATAACATTTCCATGAGAGATCGGGTCACGATGAAACATCGTGAACACGGTTTCGGCATAACTTGGGCATAATGGAAATAAGTCGCATTTCAACTTCCAAACCAAAAACAACTTAAGCTGTGTGAGACAAAAGATATGATCCCCGAGCAAGGGAGGGAATAATTAAGCTCGCTTAACGCGTAGGTTTTTGCGACAAATATTATTCAGTAACAAAAACATGGATTCGAATATTTTTTTATATATATAACTCGAGGCGAACGCGAATCATCGGTCTGGTTAATGGATAACTCAGGTGGCGCCGTCACGAGGCCCCCCCCCCCACCCCTTTCTTCCAGAACGACACACAGCTGTGTCTTCAAAGCTAATAAACACACGGACAAACACGCACGCGAAACACACGGACGGACACGCACACGACACACACACGGACGCAGATGGTACACACCCCCACAGGAATGTATGACACCGCCTTTTGAACAACTCGGGAAACTGAGTGGAATTTCCAATATAAAACCGAGGAAAAATCCATTCAAGGCAGATCGTCCGGGCCACGGGCCCCACCACAGATCGTCAAGGGCTTCGGCCCCCACCACATATCGTCAGAGGCCCTGGGCCCCATCTCATCTCAACGCCGACAACGAAGAAGTTTTCGTCATCCAGAATGACGAGGTTCGCGGGGTAGCGACGCGCAGCTACAAGCCGAGGTCTGCACCACCTGAGAAGAATCGCTACCCTGTGTCGCCGAGCTGCGAGTGAAGCCAACAAAGACGCCAACGTCCACCCTGCCATGAACGAAGCATCGCTCCTCGTCAGAGTGACGACCAGCGAACAACCCGCAGGAAAGGCGGAGATCGCCAAGCGAGCAAAGCAGAGAGAAGTCTTCCGAACGAGCGCCACCGAGCGCCACCGAGCGCCACCGAGCGCCACCCAGCGCCACCGAGCGCCACCGAGCGCCACCGAGCGCCGTCGAGCGCCACCGAGCGCCACCGAGCGCCGTCGAGCGACACCGAGCGACAACGAGCGCCGTCGAGCGCCGTCGAGCGACACCGAGCGACAACGAGCGACACCGAGCGCCACCGAGCGCCACCGAGCGCCACCGGTCACCTCGCAGCGGAGAAAGTCTCGGCTGCAACTCGCACGGACAGAGGAATCTCCTAACAGGGTCGTATTGTTTCCACACGCACCGGCTCACAGAAGCACAGAGACCATCTTGTCAAACCAGTTTCCTTTGTCATAGAGTCTCGCCGAAGAATTAATTAAAACAGAGCCAAATTCGCTCTCCCACACACACGCCTCACCCACCATTGTATCAAACATTCCGTTAAGAGGATTTTATACTTGCCGATGAATCTATTGACATATACTTTCGCCTCTTGGGTATAATAAGTGCTATATTACCGCCATAGGAAGTGTGTCATGCTTGTTTTCAAACTCGGCCAGTCGCCGAATGTGATCGATACATGGGCGAACTAATGAGATGTCTGGTGGAAACGTAGAGGTTACGATTGTTAGGAGGGTTTTTAGTCATTCAGTTCGTTAAATGCATAATGTCGCAAATGCATAAGAGTTTTGAGTTATTCAATTTAGTTAAATGCATAGTCTCGCAAATACATAAGTGTTTATTCATTCATTTTAGTCAAATGCATAGTCTCGCAAATGCATAAGTGTTTATTCATTCATTTTAGTCAAATGCATAATCTCGTAATTGCATAAGAGTTTTAGTTATTCATATTAGTCGAATGCATAATCTCGCAAATGCATAAGAGTTTGGTTATTCAATTTAGTTAAATGCATAGTCTCGCAAATGAATTATTGATGCATGTTTGACCTGCATGATAGAATGTCACGTGTTTGTTTAGAATAAAATTGTTATCACAGAAGCATAACGAGTGTTCCTTCCAAGTCCATGCAAAACTGTCTTATTCATAAGAGCTGTTACCTGCGATGAGATATGAAAATGGAGACCTAAAATATTATAACACACACTAGGATAATCGGTAAATGAATCTATGATAATCGTGTTATCCTGATTGATATAACTCTGGATAAACGAAACTAAGCAAATTATCATAACTGCACACATTAACATAATCGCAAGCATCCGCATAAATTACTACAATTATCTCCGTGATTATCATAATTAATGCATATAATTACACGCCTTATCATAATTTATGCATATTAATACACACATTAACATAATTAATGCGATTTGCGCATTTTTTTCGGAAAATTATTAATTTTTATTATTTTCATCAAAATTTCATAACCCAACATATACAACACACTATACACTACACACTACTATACACTACACTATACACTACTATACACTACTATACACTACACTATACACTATACTATACACTACACTATACACTACACTCTACACTACTACACTACACTATACACTACTACACTACACTAAACACTACTACACATTACACTATACACTACTATACACACTATACACTACTATACACTACACTATACACTACTATACACTACATTCCACTCTACACTACTATACACTACACTATACACTACACTATACACTACACTATACACTACTATACACTACTATACACTACAATATACACTACTATACACTACACTATACTATACAGTACACTATACACTACACTATACACTACAGTGACGCAGTAACTCGCTGACCCCGTGACCCCAACTGGACTCCTCCTACAGTTCTAGATTTGAAGCTTTCGTGACTGCAAGGATTCATATTCTTAGGTTTTTTTCGGTAAAGTCACGTAGGTAAAAAATTAAAATAAATAAAAGTAAAATAAAATAAAAATCACGACGTTTCGGAGGCAACACAAGCTTCCGTCTTCAGGTGGTACAGTGCATAAAATCCGTGATCTGATTCTGTTGGGGCCGCTGGTCCCCGGAGTCCCTCCCTGCTCCGTGCCTATGGCAGGGGCTCCGCCGTGCGCCGATCCCTCGCTGCTCTGCGAGCAGCTGCTGCCGTCGCTGGGCTCATCGCCCGACGGCTCCCCTCCCTGGTCCGTCCCTCCGCGAGCTCGTGTGAGAGGCATAGCTCGCCGCACGCCCTCGTTCACCTGCAGACGCTGCGTTGTCTCTCCACGGATCACGCGCTATTAAACGGGGGTCGGGGGCGAACGACGCTGCCCTCACACTGCGCGAGTCCCGGCGGCGACAGACGGATCGGGGACCTGCGGACGCACCGACCCCTTCACCCACACTACGAGCGCACACACTTGCACACACGCGACACCCACTCGTGCGCCGCTCTACGCAGCGCTCACTCACGTGGTGAACCACAGTGTACACACGCGCACCCACACGCTCACACTGCACGACAATATCACGCGAGACCACGCTTCACTATTAATGATTTATTATCTGATACCTGGTAATTTAATGTTAAATCAGTGAGTCGACGAGGCTGGCCTACGCTGATACCTTTATACCTATTCTCGATTTATCTGCTATGATTCTAATTCACCTACTTACTTCCTGCTGGATGCCCACGGCGGTTCGTTGATCCCGTGCTCGCAGCGTACCTCGATGCGTCTCACGGACGATCGGGTCGCTGGACTGGAGAGCGTCCTGTCGCCTGGCGCTGGAGAGAAGAGAGCGATTTCCCCTCTGCGCTCCTCTATTTATCCTCCCTACCTCAAAGGGGATGCTGCGCTGAACAATGGGCTCGTGCACCCCAAGCCCGCGCACGGCGGTTCCCGGGCGCTGTTGATATGCTAATCAGTGAGCGACGTTGGCGGCGTACATCCTAATTACTCCCTTACCCTTCCTAACAATGGGGCCTGCGCGCTCAAGCGCAATTATCCCAACCCTCCATGACTATGCGCAACAGCCCCTGTGACCCCGCTATTCATGCTGTCCCGTGCCTCCCCTGCTTGCCCCGTCGACCCGTGGGAGTGTGTGTGGGGGGAAATGCGCCTCAACCGCGGTGGCCGAATGCCCCACGCCGCGACCACACCATATTAAGGCCGGCCGCAGCGCCGCGGTGCCACGTAGCACGGGGGAGGTCATCCAATTCCCTGATCGCCGGAAACCGTGAGAATTAATCCCGATAAGGGTCTCTCGGATAAAAACCGGTCGGCCAGGCGACCTCCCCTCGGAGCTCTATGGGGGGGGGGGGGAAATGAGTGCGGGTGTGTTCATGTGAGGTGAGGTGAGGGGGACGCGGGGTCGGCTCCGTTGCTTGGTGGTGGCGAGGTCGGGGATTTGGTGCCTGCCGAACGGCTTCGTGGCGGCGGCATCACATAGCCCCCCGAGGTGCCAGTCCCCGTCCCGGGTTGACTGGAGCACCTCGCTTGGGCCGCGCCCACGAGGAAACGTCGCGGGGTCCGGGGGATCCGTCCGGACCTGGTGGCTGGCCTCGGGGCGGGTGGTTCCGTCCTCTGTAGCTCCTGCGGCGGTCTCCTCCTCCACTCCAGCGGCTCTCCCCGTCCCCCGGCACCTGTGGGCTGGGGCACAAACTCAGCAGCGGAAGGGTTTAGTGGCCGTCGTCCGTCTCCGGACTGGATCGGGGCGTCTCGGGGACCCGGCGGGGCCCATGTAGTGTGCGAGGCCCCCCAACACGAGGGGTGCGGGTACTCCGGGATTTCGGGGCTTTCGGGTGACGGAGTCCTCTCTCGCCGGGGCCGCTTTCCATGGTTTTAAGCGGCGGACATTGACCACCGTCTCTCGACCCCTCTCCCCGCCGTAAATTAGTACCGTCCAGGGGGATATCTGCCGCACCACGGTCCAGGGTCCCCGCCAGTAGGTCGTCAGTTTCCCCACCTGCCCGGCCCCGACGCGAGGGGTGTGTAGCCACACCTTAGTGCCTGTCAGGAATAAGGGGGGTTCCATGCGGGGTCGGGTGCCCTGTTCCTGCCGCCTATGCGCGGCTTCCCCTTGCGGGTATGCTCGGCCTCGGGCTTCTCGCAGGGTCTCCAACAGGTGTTCCACGGGGCGGCTTCCCTCCTCCGGCTGGGGGGAAGGGATGCCGAATAGCAGATCTGCGGGTAAACGATACTCACGGCCGAACATCATTAAAAACGGGGTTTGTCCCGTCGACGTGTGTACGGTGGTGGCGTAGGCGAAAAGGGCGTAGGGGAGGTGTTCGTCCCAATCCCGTTGATTTGCGGCCGCCATACGTTTGAGTTTCCCCGCTAGGGTCTGATTCATGCGCTCTACCATACCGTTCGCTTGGGGGTGATACGCTGTGGTTCGGTCCTTCTGGATTCCGAATTCTCGGCACAGTGCCTGGAACAGCTCGGCCTCGAACTCGCTACCCTGGTCGGTGAGGACTCGTTCCGGGATCCCGTGCTTGAGTACGTAATGTTCTACGAATGCCCGGGCCACCACCAAGGCCGTTTTATCAGGGATGGCCACTGCCACGGGGTAGCGGGTGAAATACTCTACTGCGACTAGAATATACCGGTTGCCTCGATGGGATCGTGGGAATGGCCCCTGTAGATCGATCCCGACCAGCTGATTCGTGCGGCTGACGCGGAACGGCCTTAGGGGTACCTGGTATCGTGCCGGTTTCGGCCCGCACTGCTGACAGGCGCGGCAGCCCTGTACCCAGGCCGCCACGTCTTGTGCCAATTTGGGCCAGAGATACTGGCGACGCAGGGTCTCTCGAGTGCGTCGTTCCCCATCGTGGCCCCCGAGTGGGTGGTCATGCACCAGCCGTAGCAGCTGGGGTCGCACCTGGGCAGGAACACAGATGCACCCCGGCTGGCCGGCCTCGGTTAACTCCCGTACCACTCCGTTCTGAACACACAACCGGGCATACAAACCGCTCCAGGGTCCTGGTAGGGCGCTCTTTTCCTCCCGCAGTGCCGCCTCCACGGCCGCCAGATCCGGATCTCGCTGCTGGGTCTGTCTCAGCTGCTCGTCGTTCAGGCCCGGGAAGGCGCAGCCGACGTCCTCCTGGATCCGTCCGATCGGGTCCCGAGCCGCGGGTCCCGCGCTTGCCGGGCGGTCGACGGGATCCTCGGTGCCACCTGTGAGGGTCTCTGTGGCGCACACTGCACTCTCTCTCGCTGGGGGGGGGTCAGTGGCCGCGGCCTCTCGGGGGTCCGTTGCCTGCCGGCAGCGTCCCCCCGTGAAACAGGGGCAGGCCTCCTCCGCCCTTGTCTCGGCGTACACCGTGGGCCGCCTCGACAAGGCGTCCGCGTTTGCATGCGTCCGGCCAGCCCGATACTCGATTTGCAGGTTGTACTCCTGCAACTGCGCCAACCAACGGGCCATCTGCCCCCGCGGCTCCTTGAATGTAAGAAGGAACTGAAGAGCATAATGGTCAGTGCGTACGCGACATCTCCTGCCGTACAAATACGGCCGGAACTGCTTACATGCGAAAATCACGGCGTACAACTCTTGGCGGGTCACGCAATAGTTCAGCTCGGCCCCACTCAAGGTCCGGCTGGCGTACGCGATGACTCGTTCCGTCCCATCCTGTACCTGTGACAACACCGCGCCCAGCCCGCTGCTGCAGGCGTCGGTGTCCAAAATAAAATCGGTGGTAAAATCGGGGAAAGCGAGGGTGGGGGCGTGGGTGAGGTGGTCTTTGAGAGTGGTGAAGGCCGTCTGGCAGGCCCCCGTCCACTGATAGGGGTGCTTAGGGGAAGTGAGTTGGGTGAGGGGGCGTGCGATCTCGCTGAATCCCTTTACAAATCGACGATAATAGGTGGCAAGCCCCAAAAATGATCTGATCTCCGTCAGATTCCTTGGCCATGGCCACTCCACTACGGCGCGTACCTTCTCCGGATCGGTGTGCACGCCTGCCTCGCTGACGCGATGCCCGAGGTACCCCACCTCGCGTTGTGCGATGTAACACTTACGTGGCTTGAGCTTTAGATGAGCCGCTCGCAGTCGCTGGAACACCTCTCGAAGCCTGGACCAATGCTCAGACAAAGATCTACTGAACACTATCACATCGTCCAAGTAAATCAGGCACTGTTCCCATTGCAAGCCCCGCATCACCAACTCCATCAGCCGCTGGAACGTCGCGGGCGCATTGGTGAGTCCGAACGGGAGTACTCGAAACTCGAATAGCCCCATCGGGGTGGTGAATGCGGTTTTCGGCCGATCCTCCTCCGCCATCTCCACCTGCCAGTACCCGGACGCGAGATCGAGGGTGGAAAAATATCGCGCTCCGGCGAGGCTGTCGAAGGTGTCGTCGATGCGGGGTATAGGGAAGGCATCGCCGAGCGTGACTGCATTTAGTTTACGGTAATCGACGCAGAACCGTGTTGACCCATCCTTTTTCGTTACTAGTACCACCGGGGCTGACCAGGGGCTCGCCGAGGGCTGAATTATGTTATCGCGAAGCATGTCCCCAACTGCCTCTTTGATTTGGGCGCGTTCGGGTGCGCCCACTCGGTACGCAGGGAGTTTGATGGGTCGGGCTGCACCGGTGTCAATTTGGTGCTTAACAAGATCGGTCCGACCCACGTCCGAGTCGTGTTCACTGAATACGTCGGCATACTCCCGCAGTAACTCGCGCAGCCGATCGGCCTCTCCCTTAGGTAAATCCGCCCATGGTACATGTAACGCGTCGAGCAGGGGAACGACCTCGGCTTGGGGAGTCGGGCCGACTCGCCAGGCCAGGTCCTGGTCACCCTCAGGACGCCCGGGGTCCTCAGCCCAGAGTGCGAACACCGAGTCGTTAGAGTGGCGTGCGTGCAGGGGGTGTACTGTGGCTATCGGGGTGCGCCGTCGCAGTATCGCTGGGGTATTGTGGGGGTTAAACATCCGCATAAACAATCGGTCCCCATCTGCGTTTACCAACGTGGCGGATCCCACAACCCCATACCGTTTTGCCAACTCCGGGTGAGGAGTCAGCATTACCTCCCCTGATGGTCGGAGCGCGGGGTCGGTGGGGGATGTTGCCACCGGCACCAGCATCTCGGTGAGCGGGCCGATGGTGACTGCCGTCGCCAGGATAGCGGCCACAGGTGCAAAGCGGCGGCGCGTTGGTTCTCGTCCCAGGAACGGTATCCGCTCGCCGTTGCTCTCCATGGTGGCGCATCGCTGGCGGGGTTGCACGTTGAGTCCCAACCGTTCTAGGAGGTCGGTGCCTGCGATACACTCGTGACACAACGCACTCGACACGTAGAACTCCTGCGTGCACACCTGGCTGCCTATGCGGACCTCTAGGGTGGCTCTCCTCAGCAGCCCCATTCCGGCTCCGCTCGCAGTGTGCAGCGCGCGGTCCGGGGCCTGCAGGTGACGCACGTCGACCCCGATCGCGCTGCAGTGCGCTGCGCTCACGAGCGAGGCCACCGCCCCCGTGTCCAGCAGGATTCGGGTACGCACTCCGTTTACCTCCCCTTCCACCAGCGACGTGGCCCCCGTGATCCCCGCCACCAGCTCCCGCAGCCAGTCGCCAGGAGTCACCGTTTCTGTGGGCGTTGTTGCTGGAACCTGTGTGGAGATCACTCGCTCGCCATTATTCTCACAGCTTGTTTGTGTCGGGGCTACGTCGATTTCGCCCCCCGGTGGTCCCCTCTCTAGGGGGGCCTTAGTGTTTGACCTTAGCTCTTGTCTAGCTCGGGCGACCTGAGGACAGTCCCTCACTAGATGCCCTTGGCGGTCGCACATATAACATGCCCGGGGAGGGGGGGCAGCTCCGTAGCGGGTCCCCTGTCCGCTCCCTCTCCCTCCCCCAGTACGCAGTTGTCCCACATCGGACTCTAATTGGGCTACTCTCCCGGCCAGCCCCCCTACGGTCGAGCGTAGTTCCCCCATCTCAGACTGGAGGGTCTTCATATTTTTATTCGCTTCCTCGCGTACCTGGGTTACCCTCTCACCTACGTGGGTTACCCTCTCCCCTACTTGGGTTACCTTACCGTCCATTCGGTCTACTCGGCCAGCAATATCTCCCATGCCGGTCTGTAACCCAGCTACCCAACCCGGGGTTGTCTCGCGGGGTTTCTGGGCCTCTCTTGCCCGTCTCCCCATGGGGCTGGCGGGCTCATCCTCATCCTCCTCCTCGTCAGGGATCAGGCTCGCCACGGTGTACTCCTGTCCCGACCCTCGGAGCTGCGCGCGTTCGCTGGAGAGCTCCTCACACTCCAGCGCTTGCTCGACTAGGGTATCGAAAGGGAGGCCTGCGCTACTCTTTTTGGGCTGCCACCACGCGGTGCGAGCTAGGTACCTGAGTAGCTTGTCTGCAGCTAGCGCGTCAATGACCTCCTTCGAGAACTCTGGACGGGCGATCCGGGTTAGTGATCGCACGTCCTCAGCGTAGTCTCGGAAGTCCTCGCCAGTTTGGCGTCGGCGCGCCTCTAAGGCGGTCTTCGCCCGTATCGCGTTGCGCGTGCCGAAACGCAGGTCTAATCTACGCATTAGTTCTTCTAGTTGGGTTTGCGCGCTTTCGGGTAGTGCCTCTACAAAGTCGGCTGCCCGCCCGTCTAAGTTTAACGTAAGATGTCGCAACGCCTGCGCGTCCGACCAGCCATTAAGCTCTTTAGCCCCTATGATATTACGGGAAAACGCTTTCCATGTAGGGGTCCCCTGGCCGGTGAACACATGCCTTACCTTTGCGTGGAGTAGCGCGCCACCTTCCCGTGAAGATGTGAGGGTTCGTCCCACTTCTGGCACCAAGTTGTTGGGGCCGCTGGTCCCCGGAGTCCCTCCCTGCTCCGTGCCTATGGCAGGGGCTCCGCCGTGCGCCGACCCCTCGCTGCTCTGCGAGCAGCTGCTGCCGTCGCTGGGCTCATCGCCCGACGGCTCCCCTCCCTGGTCCGTCCCTCCGCGAGCTCGTGTGAGAGGCATAGCTCGCCGCACGCCCTCGTTCACCTGCAGACGCTGCGTTGTCTCTCCACGGATCACGCGCTATTAAACGGGGGTCGGGGGCGAACGACGCTGCCCTCACACTGCGCGAGTCCCGGCGGCGACAGACGGATCGGGGACCTGCGGACGCACCGACCCCTTCACCCACACTACGAGCGCACACACCTGCACACACGCGACACCCACTCGTGCGCCGCTCTACGCAGCGCTCACTCACGTGGTGAACCACAGTGTACACACGCGCACCCACACGCTCACACTGCACGACAATATCACGCGAGACCACGCTTCGCTATTAATGATTTATTATCTGATACCTGGTAATTTAATGTTAAATCAGTGAGTCGACGAGGCTGGCCTACGCTGATACCTTTATACCTATTCTCGATTTATCTGCTATGATTCTAATTCACCTACTTACTTCCTGCTGGATGCCCACGGCGGTTCGTTGATCCCGTGCTCGCAGCGTACCTCGATGCGTCTCACGGACGATCGGGTCGCTGGACTGGAGAGCGTCCTGTCGCCTGGCGCTGGAGAGAAGAGAGCGATTTCCCCTCTGCGCTCCTCTATTTATCCTCCCTACCTCAAAGGGGATGCTGCGCTGAACAATGGGCTCGTGCACCCCAAGCCCGCGCACGGCGGTTCCCGGGCGCTGTTGATATGCTAATCAGTGAGCGACGTTGGCGGCGTACATCCTAATTACTCCCTTACCCTTCCTAACAATGGGGCCTGCGCGCTCAAGCGCAATTATCCCAACCCTCCATGACTATGCGCAACAGCCCCTGTGACCCCGCTATTCATGCTGTCCCGTGCCTCCCCTGCTTGCCCCGTCGACCCGTGGGAGTGTGTGTGGGGGGAAATGCGCCTCAACCGCGGTGGCCGAATGCCCCACGCCGCGACCACACCATATTAAGGCCGGCCGCAGCGCCGCGGTGCCACGTAGCACGGGGGAGGTCATCCAATTCCCTGATCGCCGGAAACCGTGAGAATTAATCCCGATAAGGGTCTCTCGGATAAAAACCGGTCGGCCAGGCGACCTCCCCTCGGAGCTCTATGGGGGGGGGGGGGAAATGAGTGCGGGTGTGTTCATGTGAGGTGAGGTGAGGGGGACGCGGGGTCGGCTCCGTTGCTTGGTGGTGGCGAGGTCGGGGATTTGGTGCCTGCCGAACGGCTTCGTGGCGGCGGCATCACAATTCCATCTGTGAAGGATGTCGTTCCTGACTTACAGTATCCTGGAGTGGTGATTGCTACATTGGAGAAACGAAACGTCATGTTTCTGATCGTGTCCGCGAGCACAAGTCAGATCTGAAACACGGCAGAACTGATTCTTCGGCCGTTGCCGATCATTGCTACAACTCTGTGGGCTCTCATGAAATTGTCTTTTCCGAAACCAAGGTGCTCTGCAAACCTCTTGGCTACCATCAAAGGTTTGTACACGAAGCCATACAAATATACAAACACAGACATAATTTCAACCATGATGATGGTTACAAACTGAGTAATCATTGGAAAGATGTGATTAACCATGCAAAAAAGATTTAACTACACTTATTTGGACCATCTTATTTGACAGAAAACTATTACAGGTTACTGATAGACAGCCAGTTTTGTTTTACCATGTTTAGCTTTCTACCAGGTTTAGCTTTCTTTTTTCACACTTTTGTTATGTAGGCCAGGCTTAGTCACAAACCGTACCTCTCCATAACAAAGGTTCAGCCTTTTGTTATGCAGTCTATTCTTAGTCTTAAGCCTCACCTTACCATATTAATAAAAAGTGTGCCGTACTTGGCCCTTCCCCTCTCCAACCATTATATATACGGAGTGGTAGCTCCTGCAATCTCTCATTTACTTGATACAGCTGTCGTGGCTGTGACGGTTCCACCTGAAGACGGAAGCATGTGTTGCCTCCGAAACGTCGTGATTTTTATTTTATTTTACTTTTATTAATTTTAATTTTTTACCTACGTGACTTTACCGAAAAAACCGAAGAATATGAATCCTTGCAGTCACGAAAGCTTCAAATCTAGAATAGTCTACTAAAGATTCTGATTCTAATATTTGGATGGATCTACGCAAATATTAACCACGACTCGGATCGTGTTAGAATCGTATTCAACTTAACGTGAAATCGAATCGCGATTCCAAAATCGATCCCGAAATCGACAAAGACCACCCGCCCCCCAACACATCGACGTCTCTAGAGGAATCGGAATCGATGCTTCAGGCGCGCCACGCGCAATAATCGATTCGTTTTGAGTTCCCCGCTCCCCATTGTTGACGAAGCAGCCTCGTTTCCTGCGAATTCTCATCACCGTGAGTCCCCCCCCCATTCTCACCCCTCCCAGCCGTCTTTGTCTTCCTCACCCCCCCTCCCCCGAAAGAGAGCGACAGACAAAGAAGCCCCCCCCCCCCCGCCGCCAAAAGGCCGAGGCGTTTAAACCACCCCGCTGAGGCGAGGCCGCGAGAGACACCGCGCCTCGGATAGAATCCGTACCGGCCGAGGCGCGAGGTGCTCGGTAGGCCGGCCTAGGCCGATGCCGGTCACGCTCGGAGTTGGGAGGGAAATTTAAAAAAACAACTTTAATAACGTTTTATTTAATATCGACTCCTATTGATATTCGTGTCTTTAAGTCGCGACGACGAGTTGGTGGTGGTGAGAGGTGGGGATGTTTAAGCGGTTCGCTGCTGTTTGTAGACAATCTGTTACTGGTAGGAACCTCCTGGTTACACCAGCCCACGGGATTATTGTGTCCGTCGTGCAGGGAGGGGCTGGGTGGGGATGGAGGGGAGGGTGGGGCTGGGTGGGGGTGGGGAGGGGCTGGGTGGGGGAGGGTGGGGCTTGGTGGAGAGGGGCTGGTCACCCCGTGGTGCCCTTATAAAACTCAACGTTTAACCTACTCACGCCGGCTTGTGCCAGCCCTCACAGTCGGGCATATTTGCAGAATACACCACGCCCTGGCCGTTGACCCTGGCCATTGACCGAGCAACCCAACGTTCCTACCAGCTCCCTCCGCAGGAATGTGTTGAGTGATTTGTTTACTTCTCCTGTACGCTGCCCCTCCCGCCGTGTCCTGTGTGCGTGTTGTGTGTCTGTTGTTGTCACGTTCTGACCTCAGTGGCCCCCGACTGGACACCTGTGATGAAAGAGCTTTAGAGATTTTCGGATTTCTCCTGCAGTATAAATACAAATTCTGGTGCTTACAGACCCACACAGATCAACACAGAGACCCATACAGAAACCCACAGAGACCCATACAGAAACCCACAAAGACCCATACATGGACCCATATTCAGAGTCCCATAGAGACCCACAGATCCATCCATAGAACCACAGATCTATGCTCAGAGACCTATACATAGACCCACAGAGACCTATTGAGACCCATACAGAAACCCACAGAGTCCCATACTCGGCGATCCATGCAGACCCACAGAGACCCATACTCGGAGACCCTAATGTAAAGTAGTAACTCGGCAGGAGACGACTTCACGGGTAGCACACTCTTTATTTTCACCAACTTGTAGTTACACGGATGACTAACACCCTACTTCGTTACACGGGTGACCAACACCCACTTAGCTACATGGGTGACGGACACCCACTCAACTACAACTTCGTTACACGGGTGACCAACACCCACTTAGCTACACGGGTGACCAACACCCACTCAGCTACACGGGTGACCAACACCCACTCAGCTACACGGGTGACTAACACCCACTCAGCTACACGGGTGACCAACACCCACTCAGCTACACGGGTGACTAACACCCACTCAGCTACACGGGTGACCAACACCCACTCAGCTGTACTGACACGGCTCTTACGCCCTGTAGCCTTCCGGGACACACCCAGCCGGGGTGCCCGTCTCGGCTCTGGGTACCACCGTCCCGACCCACACGGGCGTCGGACTACGGTCCCCCCAGTCTCGGCTCCGAGCCACACAGGGCCCCTACCTCCTCCACCCCGTCTTCGGTCTTCAACTGGTTAACACTGACCACGAGTGCTCTCGCGCGTCCCCCTTTATACCCCTCCTGCGGACGTCGCTGAGAGTACTCACTTATCTGACCAATCACTGCGCACTCGCTACGATCCTCTTTTCCCAGCTTGTGTGAGCGCGCCTCACCACCGGCGCGCGCGTCCATGCCACGCCCACACCGCGTGCCCAACCCCGCGCCCCGTGATCCATCACTGCCGGCGCACGTCAATACCACCACTACATCACCCCCTACCACATAGCTCGCAGCCGACCCGGCTGCTAATAAAACCTACAACACCCCTTCACCCCCATGTGTGCCCCGTAACATAACACAAACCCTAACAACACAACATGAACACCGCAATCCGCAAAATCCAGCAACCGCCACACCCGCAACAAGAACAACATGCACAATCCAGCGAGTGGCAACGATACTGTGTATGCGGAAAGAGTAACAATAAAAAAAATGTCTTTAATCATTTTCTCTTCTTTTCTCTCCGACTCATGCAGCGTCCCAATGTCCGAGCATCCCTTGAACGGGACATTACCCCGGCAGAGGGGGAAGCCGGCAACGAAGTCGGGCTTTAACAAAAAAATATATTTTTTTTTTTTTTCATGAAAAGTGTTGCGTCCTTGACCGAGTCCGCCTTGCCGGACCGTCGTACGGCACAGGACGCAGTTGGCCATCCGGCGGCGCCGGCAGTTCAGGAAGGCATGGGCCAGGCATCGGGGCTCCGTGCGAGCCGCGGGGTTCCGGTTCCCGACGGTCAACAGCCGTCAGGTCCGAGACACCTGGGGGTGGGTCAGGTGGAGACACGTGAGGATCAGCCTGCGACACATCCCCCCCCGAGTCGACGGTCACATCACACGCTCGGTCGTCACGGCACAACCCGGGGTCACGCGGCGCCGCGTAGGGTTTCAGTCGGGAGGAGTGCACGTACCAACGGCGTTTTCCCCATTTAATCTGTATACTCTGGGGTCGTGCAACCCGCACAATTTCCACCGGTCCCCTCCATGGTCTCAACAGTTTGGGGGACGTAGCCAACGGTGCGTGTGGACAATGCAGCCAGGCCTTATCGCCCGGTTCCCAATTGTGCGTATGCACCTTCCGTTCATGCAATCGCTCGTTCGCGATCTGCCGAGAGCGTGAATTCAATCTCGCAGCCTCTCGCGCCTCAGCCAATTTGGCGATGTTAAACTTAATGTGGTCTGCCAATTTAGATTTCGCACGTGGCTGTGAAATCCCCAGTTGGACGTCCATGGCCGGATCAGCCTCCCGCCCATACATCAGAAAAAATGGAGAAAACCCCGTCGCCGCATGGGGTGCCATCCGATAGGCCGCTAGTACCCCCGGTACCTGTAAGTCCCAATCCACCTGGTCGTCGCATACCTGTTGGCACAGCATAGACGTAATCGTCCTGTTCAGACGTTCAACCATACCGTCAGTCTGCGGGTGGTACGGGGAGGTACGTACTTTCTTTGTACCCAACAGGTCGCACACCTCGCGCAACAAAACACTCGAAAAGTTTTTCCCTTGATCCGTCAGCAAGCGTTCGGGGGCGCCTTTGTCCAAAACGTAACCTTGGACAAAGGCGTCCGCCACTGCCGCAGCCGACTGGTTGGCGAGTGGCCACGCCATGGGCCAGCGGGTGAAGTACTCTACGCCAACCAGCAGGAACTTATTTCCCCGAGGTGTAGTGGGAAAGGGCCCCAAGATGTCTAGCGCGACCAATTCGTTCGTGCGCGAAACTTGAATGGATTGAAGCGGTGGATTAGCCGCTATTGGTGGCGGTTTTCTTTTAGCGCACCCTACACACCCCTTAAGAATGTTCGCCACGTCACTGACCATCCCAGGCCAATAGTAGTCTCGCTGAATGAGGGCGAGCGTTTTGTGAAACCCCAGATGCATGAGTCGTTCATGGGCAGCCAGGACGACCTTACCCCGTACAGCAACCGGCACCACAAGCATGTGACGCCGGGACATGGAGTCCCACTTCATCAAGAGGCCCTGTCTGCACACCCAGGAACCGACCCGCGTTTCCCCGCCCTCGGGAACGTTAACCTTCCGACGTAGCGCGAGTAGGGAGCTGTCGGCCATTTGCAGACGGCCCCACTCGATGAGAGGCAATGCTAACAGCGAGTCCCTCCCCGTGGGGGCGTCGACCCCCGTAGTATCCGTGGCGGCTAGCACCACTTCCGCGGGGACATCGACAGAAGGTTTACACCGCGCCGATCCCAACTGACATGCGCATTCCGTACGCGTCGGCAACCGTGACAATGCATCCGCATTCGAGTGGCGCAACCCCTTGCGGTAAATCGTCGTGAATTGGTAGTCCTGAAGGACCTCCAACCATCGGGACAATTGGCCGGATGGCTGCGCCACCCGCATAGCGTATTGGAGAGCCGCATGGTCCGTGCGAACCGTAAAGTGACGGCCATACAGATACGGCCTGAATTGCTGTATAAAAAACACAATCGCCAGCAATTCACGCCGTGTCACGCAGTAGCGTTGTTCCGCGGGGGACAGAACCCTGCTACCGTAGGCGACCACCCGTTCGACCCCCCCGACCACCTGTGAGAGCACTCCCCCGATACCCGTGTTACTGGCATCCGTGTCGAGCACAAACGGTTGCGTGAAATCGGGGTAACACAAGGGGGGAGCCTGCACCAAGGCGTCACGAAGGGAGCAGAACGCGGCCTCCTCCTCCGGCCCCCAGTGAAACCGCACCCCTTTAGCCGTCAAGGCGTGCAGGGGCCTGGCTATGGTGGCAAACTGTTTGACAAAACGACGGTAATAGGAGGCAAATCCTATGAAGCTGCGGACTTCAGTAACAGAGGTCGGTGTTGGCCATGAGCCGACGCATTGCGTCTTAGCAGGGTCCGTCGAGATCCCCGAACGGCTAACGATATGGCCCAAATACCTGACCGATTCCCGAAGCAGAAAACATTTAGCCGGTTTAAATTTAAGCTTCGCGGAACGCATCCTGAGAAACACTGCCCTCAGTCGCTGGAGGTGCTCCTCAAAAGTTCGGCTGAAAACGATGATATCATCGAGGTAAATCAAACAGGTGTCCCATTGAAGGCCTGACAAAACCAATTCCATGAGCCTCTGGAACGTGGCAGGAGCGGAATGTAAACCCATGGTCAATCGGTTGAACTCAAATAGGCCTCCCGGTGTCCGGAAAGCGGTTTTAGGTTTTGATTCGTCATCGAGGGGCAATTGCCAAAATCCCGAAAGCAAATCGAGCGTCGAAAAAAACTGTGCTCCTGCCAAGGCATCCAGCGACTCATCCATCCTGGGGAGCGGATACGCATCGGCCATTGATATTTTGTTTAGGCGGCGGAAATCAACACAGAACCGCAGGGATCCATCCTGTTTTTTAACCAAGACGATAGGAGCACCCCACGGACTGGAAGAGGGCGCAATGATGTCGGCCGCCAACATGTCATTTACTGCCGACTGCACATGCTCCTTCTCGGCTGGACTGAGCCGGAAGGGATTCTGTCGAATAGGGGCCGCGTCCCCAGTCTCTATGTGGTGGCGCAACAGGTCTGTGCAGCCAATGTCGTACTTGTGCCTGCTAAACACGTCAGCGAACTCGAGCAGCAAGCCCCTCAATGCACCCAACTGCACACTGGACAAGGTACTGGACCCGGCACACAACGAGTCCAACCACTCCGTCCCCTCCTCACTTTGGGGATGCGTATCGACATGCGAATCGGCGTGAGCAACGAGCTGTTCCTCGACGGGTAGCGGCGCGGCGTGAGCGAGCACCGTTCCCTGCGTAATCACGGCCGGCCGCGACCCCGTATTCAGGACCACAACGAACGGCTCACTGTCCCCTCTCACCATGGTCTGGGCCACCGCTAAGTCGAGGTCCCCTTTAGCCCTGTTAGACGGCCCCAATAGAACTCCCTGCGCCCCCGCATCCGCCCCAAGGGGTTTTCTCAACCGAAGGGGTACCAACATTTGCGATCCCGGGGGCACCCGTACAGTCCGGGTTGCCAGCGCCTGCACCGTCGCACAAGCCGTGCGTATCTTATTTGGACTCTTCAAAAACTCAACCCGCCGACCCGACGGAAGCTCAATGCAGGCCTGGTCTATGAGAATTTTTATGGGCATTTTAGACAGAAAGTCCGTGCCTAGTAGACAAGGAACGGCCAACGATGATGATACAAAAATAGGACCCGCCAATTTAATGTCGCCAATACAAATATTCGCCCGAATCTGGCCGATGATTCCCAAAGATCCCCCGTTTGCCGCGTAAAATGGTACGTCCACCGGCAGAAGTGGTCGACATTGTACGGGAAGAATATTATAAATAAGGTCCGAAATAATAGTGGCCGACGCACCCGTGTCCACGAGCACCCGGACCTCAACCCCGTCAATGTACCCCGTTACCACGGACGACCCGGCCGACGCAGCCACAATCCTGTGGGCCAATTCGGACCACTCGACTGCCTTCGGGCCGTACGCGGACCCCTCTCGCCGAACCGAACCCCCGGCGCCCATACACGGTCCCCCCACCGCTAAGCGGCGACCCGAACGTGCCGTGCGTGTGGACCGAACGTGTGAGGTGCCGCGACTTGCCGGGTTCAGTTGGGATGTCTTGAGTCCCTGGTCGTCGTCCGGACGTGGTCCCGCGGTGCGTTGACGCGGGGCCCGGCACCCGGACGCGACGTGGCCCCGAAGGCCGCAGTTGTAGCAGACGACGAGGGACGTCGTAGGTTTCGGTTGCTCCAGCTTGCGGGAGGAGCGTGTGGGCGAACGACCTCCCGTTCTCCACTCCCCCGGCCTCGAACCAGCGAAGGCCTCCTCCCGAGGCACAGCAGGCTGAGGTCCGATGATCGTGGCGGCCGGTGCCCCGTTCTCCACCGATGCGCAGACGACCGTCGGCTTCCGCTGTAGGACCTCGTAAGCGTGGATACTCGTGGCAATCCCCAGGGAGCAGATGTCCATCTCGTCCGCCGTATTAATGGGAACTCCCAATCCGTGAGCCAGCGCCAGCAGCTGCTCCGTCACCATGGCGTCCTTCCCCTCCTTGTCCATGCGGGGAAAAGCTGAATCCGCCAGGGCGAGCAGCGCCGTGCGATAGGCGAGCGTTGTTTCTCCAACCACCTTCCGCCGATCGTAGAACTGGTGGCGACAGGTCGAGGGCGGCCCGAACACCTTGGCCAACAGGTGCAGCGCGGCCTGGAGCGTTGAGCGGGACGACCTCGGGGCAGACGTGAAGGCCGCAAGCGCGTCGTCGTCGAGCATCGCTGGCAGCGCGCGCAGGGCAGGTGTCGGACCACCCCGACATTTCTTGATGCGCGATGAACCGTCGCTGGAAGGCTCCCCAGTCGCCCCCGTCCGCCTTGAACACCGACAGCGCGGGCAATCGTTGCTGGAGAACTCGATCGTCGTCGTCGTCGTTGGAACGATTTTCCCGCGCGCCGCTGTGGTTGTAGAAAATGTCGGCTCCCTCTGCAGGCGCAAAATGGAGAGCTCCGGCGCTCGCCGATGACGCGGGCTGCGCTGTGTGGAGACCTCTGGCCACGTGGTGTCCGCGTTTCCCGCCAACCGGAGGCGGACCCTCAAAAATGGCGTCAACTCCCAAACTTTTGGCGCGAAACGCCTTATGGCGGGAACCCTCCAGCCGCGCCGCCTCTTCCAACCCCGCAGGCGTTCCACCGGCCGCTGGAACGGAGATCTCCGCCAAGATCGCAGCGGCGGCGAGCAGCAACTCCGCCAGGCGGGAGTGTGCGTCCTGCAGGCTGGTGTCGGAGGCGGGCGGAGCATCGGCCATTTCCGCGAAGTGCTGCATCGGCGGCAACTCCTCGTCCTCTCCTCCCGAGGGTGGTGTCACCGGTACGTCGTCGTCTCCCCGGTCTTGCACGTGGGAACGAGAAGTCTTCCTTGTGTCCATTCTCCTTGAAGACAGGTTTACTTCTGACGCCAGTTGTAAAGTAGTAACTCGGCAGGAGACGACTTCACGGGTAGCACACTCTTTATTTTCACCAACTTGTAGTTACACGGATGACTAACACCCTACTTCGTTACACGGGTGACCAACACCCACTTAGCTACACGGGTGACGGACACCCACTCAACTACAACTTCGTTACACGGGTGACCAACACCCACTTAGCTACACGGGTGACCAACACCCACTCAGCTACACGGGTGACCAACACCCACTCAGCTACACGGGTGACTAACACCCACTCAGCTACACGGGTGACCAACACCCACTCAGCTACACGGGTGACTAACACCCACTCAGCTACACGGGTGACCAACACCCACTCAGCTGTACTGACACGGCTCTTACGCCCTGTAGCCTTCCGGGACACACCCAGCCGGGGTGCCCGTCTCGGCTCTGGGTACCACCGTCCCGACCCACACGGGCGTCGGACTACGGTCCCCCCAGTCTCGGCTCCGAGCCACACAGGGCCCCTACCTCCTCCACCCCGTCTTCGGTCTTCAACTGGTTAACACTGACCACGAGTGCTCTCGCGCGTCCCCCTTTATACCCCTCCTGCGGACGTCGCTGAGAGTACTCACTTATCTGACCAATCACTGCGCACTCGCTACGATCCTCTTTTCCCAGCTTGTGTGAGCGCGCCTCACCACCGGCGCGCGCGTCCATGCCACGCCCACACCGCGTGCCCAACCCCGCGCCCCGTGATCCATCACTGCCGGCGCACGTCAATACCACCACTACACTAACACAAAGCCCATACAGAGACCCATATAGACTCGCAGCCACCTACAAAACCAAAGAGACCCAAAGTCCCATAGTAACCCACACAGACCCACGGAGACCCATAGAGACCCACACTGTGATTGTGATTGGTGGTTAATGGTTGTAGTTTGTAAGTGTTCAGTGTGGGGAGCGGTTGCGCGCGCTGCGTCGCGTTTCACGGCCAACATCAGTGGCGAGTGAAATCAGAACCGGGCCCTGTGCCTCCCCTAGGTCGACTCGGACTCAAATCAGAACCTGGTGCGGTGTGTAAACATCAGCGCTGGGGAGACAAAGGCGGCCGGGCGTGGTGCTGGCCACCGACCCCTCGTGTGCCACAGTGGCGGCCTTCACAGGCGCTGCTGCTCCTCGCTACTAACAGCTCTTGCTCCTCCAGCCTGGGTGGGCTACACGGGGGAGCTTTGTCACATTGTAGAGACAGACAAAGCTCCCCCGTGTAGCTTCCAATAGACTCTAGGGGCAAGTGCTTTTCGCGAGTTGTAGCACCTATCAAGGCCGGCACTGTGGCACATGAGAGAGTGGGTGGCCAGCACCACGCCCGGCCGCCTTTGTCTCCCCGGTGGCGATGTTCACTACACACCACTGCACCAGGTACTCATTTGAGGCCGAGTCGACTTAGGTGAGCCTCAGGACTGGTTCAGATAATCGTCATCAGTGTTGGCCTTGAGCTAGAATCAAACTCAGGTCGCTGGGTTCTTAGTGCAACACGCTAACCACTACATTACCACTCCTCATTCCGTGCACACACACATGGACACACGTGTACACACACAGACTACGTGTACAAAGATCCCCCGTATAGCCTTAACAGACTGTCGGAGTAAGTTTTGTTAGTGAGCACCTATGAAGGCTGGCACGGCACACGAGGGGTGGGTAGCCAACACCACGTCCGGCCGCATTTGTCACCCTAGTGGTGATGTTTACACATCGCACCAGGTACTCATTTGAGGCCGAGTCGACCTAAGGGAGGCCCAGGACCGGTTCAGATAATTAATCGTCATTGGTGTTGGCCGTGAGCGGAAACCCAACCCAGGTCGCCAGGTTCGTAGCACAGAGTGAAAACCGCTGTGTACACACAGACACGTGTACATACACACATAAGTGCACACACACGTGTACACACACACACACGTCTACACACACACACACGTCTACACACACAGATACGTCTACACACACAGACACGTGTACACCACCACCACCAATGACACTTCCTCTGGCCTTGATCCCGTGCCTCCGCTGTGCTCCACAGCACCAGCAATGCGTGCAGGGAAGCCGTCTCCAGCCCTGACCCACGATGGTCCGAGGCCTCAACATCTCCGTGGAACGACATCAACAACAACCACAACTACAGCAACAACATCAACAACTACAGCAGCATTGGTGGCAGAACCGACGATGGGTCTCTGTGTGAGTGTATAGGTCTCTATAAGTCTATGGGTCTCTGTGAGGCTATGGGTCTCTGTGTCATGATTCTATGCTTGTCTGTGTGGGTTAGCTATGGGTCTCTATCTGAGTCAATGGGTCTCAGTGTGACGGAGTCTGTGTCCCTGTGAGTGAGTCTGTGTCTATGTGTGAGTCTATGGGTCTGTGCGAGTGAGTCTGTGTCTCTGTGTGGTGAGTCTGGGTCTGAGTGAATCTATAAAAGTGCTAATGCATTAACTCTTTCACGTTCACAGTGCAGCAGGCTTGGTACATTTTTGTTGATAGACAACGAGCACTACAATAGGATTTGTATTTAATCAGACACAGCGAGTACTGGTCTGGTCACACACAAACTAACGTCAAATTCGTCCGAGTCGCTGTACGTGTATTGCTTTATATAGACCCACTTAAATAAACAGTAATGCTCAAGACAATAACACGTGCTGTGTGATTTTTTTACCCTAACATTTTTATTGAACATTTTTATATTCTAATCAAACACGAGCAGCCCACACGGCCTTTGTACCTGACTGTCCGTCCCTCTCTCTCTCTCCAGCAATCCAGCCAGCAAAATGTATTTTCCTAATGTAGTTTGCTAGTATGATCTGAGTATGACACGATAGCGTGATGACACATCCCACTCATTTGTGTGGAATGCACACCCTGGGGTGAATGGTGGATTAGGACGGAGGGGGGGGGTGTGACGTCAGCGACACGCAGGAACCCGGCTCAACGCTGGGGGGTGCGGTGGTGACGTCATCCCGCAGATGCGCGCCGTTGAGTATACTGTATAGGCCTTTTTCCAAAAATTAATATTAAGAATAATTCAGCCAATATTTTTTTCTTAAATAATAGATAAATTAATTAGACCAACACTCAACTCCGCTACCCCTCACAAGCCACACCAAGCATCTGGAGGTCATAAAAAACATTAAACAACAAACTTCGGGGCAGAGAGGGGTTAGCGACTATCTGGGAAATCTCCAGGCTGGCAGATGACCATATGACGTGACCTCCACGGACGTTTTGGACCGTTCACAAACAAATCTCCAGAGCACAGAGCAGAGACAAATGGACGTTACAACTCGCGTTTTCTTCAACGGTAAAAAGTTGAACAAATCGACGTTATAGACTGCAGTCTATGTTAGTGGCTTTATTATTACTTATTTTACTTCACCTTTATTCAACTCCTATATTATTTTGTATTGTATGTTTCTATCCATGTAACTTCACCAAGAGAACCAAGGAATGTGAATTCTGGCAGTCAAGAAAGTGAGGGCTTGGATATATCTCCAGCCTCGGGATATCAAAATACAACTCAAAATAAAACACCGATCCCTGGTGACTCAGACTTATAACAAAGCTTGGCAAACCCTCGGAATAATGGTGATAACGAGGGGCATTATGAATCTTGGTTAAACATAAACCAAATAATAACTACGAGATGTTTGACCGGGGGTAACTCATAAGAGATACAATTAAATAGGTTAAACACACCAGACTAGATAATATGTATTCCATGAAATCAGAGCCTCCCCGGTCTCCTTTGTTTTCCAACAATTTGACACAAACACATGGTAGCCATAAAATACGTATGAAGGGTGTCTGGCCTCGAGATAACAAACACTATGAAGGGGGGGGGGGGGATGCAAACAAGCATAAACTTTGATGGAAAACAGCCCGTCCGGGGTCATCAAGGGAAGAGGGGGGGGGGCAATCAGGTGCGGCCGCGGAGAGAGGACGGTGACAGAGGACATCTGTTTTTTTTATCTCGCAAGAGACGCGCAAAGAGGGGAGAGAATTTCACATCTAAGCGCGGACACAGATAATGCAATTCAGCCTTGCAAAGGAGCAGGCTGCGGGGCTTGGCTTCGACATTAGCAATGGGTGTGGTGTCTCGCAGAGAAGAGGGGCGAGGTGATGCCCGGTGTTGAGTTCGGCATGGACCGACAGAGTATCGCTGAAAGTTTTATTCTACATGTTTCCTGATGTTTTGAGTCTCTTGCAAAGTCAAGGATTGTGATAAGTTGTCTTGTACTAAGCTATCACAGTCGTTTAAGAGGTGTGCGAATACAATGTACAAGTTTTGAGAGTGAGTGCCAGCAGACGAGCAGCTGCAGCTCGAGTTGAACCGACGAGCAACGTCAAGCAATCAACCTCGAGAAAGGGCGGAAAGCGCCAAGCGTCGACCAAGCCAGCATCACAGAGAACCAGCTGCACGCGCAATTGTGCGCCGCCAGAGAGCACGGAGCAGGAGAGAGAGTACACAGCAGCGCCACCAGCTCCATCGAGCAAGGGTGTCTGCCACCAGCGAACGAACTACGAGCGCATCGTTCATCGCCAGAGAGCACGGGACAGGAGCGCGTGCAACCAGCTCATCCAACAGTGAAAGGTGTCTATAGCTGCCAGCGGACGAGCGGCAAGAGCGATCAAGCATCTTCAAGGACAAGCATCGTGCCGACGCAGCTCATCCATCAGTGGAAGGAGCCGGCAGCTGCCAGCAGACACGCCCAGAGCGAGAGGGAGCAAAGAAGCCGTTTGTATGACACGCCCACCCTCACACGCTCACTGCTCCGCGGAGAACAAACTAAATTTTTGGTACAAGGAATGCCCAACCTCGGTGTCTGCTTTACGCAAAGAATTGATCAAAGAAGACACACGCACACAACACGCATATCGTGACTAATAAGATTGTTCCAAAAAGTTATTTGTGTTTCAAGAAGGGTTGCCATTCCAAAGTGGTGCGTTAAATATAAACTGATCGTGAAAAGCATTACTGCCCATTGAGTTACGTGGATACGGTCGTTTAGAAGTATTTTAGTCATTCGTTTTCGTTAATTGCATAATCTTGCCAATGAATTAATTGACGTATACTTTTGACTTCGGGAAATGTTTCTTTATTGCCGTTCGTATGAATATCGTCGCATGAATGTTTAAGGACGTTTTCCTATCGCCGTATATGCTCGCGTTACTCTGAGGAATTAATCGAATGTTCTGTTACCCAGTTAACGTAATCATTGAGGGTTAAATGTACAGATCAATGAGGAGAACATCTCCAGGGGTACTGTGTTGACAATTCTAAGCATAAGAGTTCGCATATTAGAGTGTTATGTTTTTGGTTAGAAATTAAAGTTGCTTAACACAGAAGTTTCTGAGTGGTGCCTTCCTAAGTTCATGCATAATAATCTCAATTATGAGAACTGTATCCTGCGGTGAGATTTGAATTTGGAGACCTGACAAACACACTAAGGCATAATCAGTAAATGTTAAAGCGAGAATCATTGTATTATCCCGATTGATAATACGACCCGAGCCAACGAAGCTGAGCCTGATTATCAAAATAGCAAAACATTAGCATAATCACATACATTTGCATAACTTACTACGATTACACCTCCCTAATTAGCACAAATGTATGCGCATAATCACATGAATTAGCATCATTTCGGATAATTACGTATTTTTCCATTTTCATTTCATTTTACATTTTTTTATTTATTTTTCAAGACCCGGCATATACAACACTGTGACGTCACCACTTGCTTGCCCGCACGCCAAGAAGCCAGGCAGGCAGCCAGGAATCCAGTCAGCAAAACTTCGTGAGCCTTGGTTTAAGCAATGCCTGGCCCTGCTGATGATGAGACACTGAATGTCGAAACCTGCCCAGAGTGTTGCTTGCGTTGAACCAAATGCTGCTTCAATTAGGCACTCCAAGACAGCCGTGCCTGCGACTGATGGGATGAGTAAAACGTTACGTGGTGTGTGTTATGTCTTTAATGTTTCATGTGGAGATAAGGGATTTGCGAAGGGGGGGGGGGGGTGATGATGATGGTAATGGTGATGATTGTGATGAAGGTGTTAGTGGTGGTAATAATGGTGAAATGGTGATGAGGTGACAGTGATGATGATGAGGCAATGATCGTGGCAGTGTTGGTGGTGGTGATGATGATGGTGATGATGGGGTGATGATGGGGTGATGATGGTGAATCACAGGGATGAAGAGGCGTGGTGACGCGAGTGCGCACTGCAGGTGAAGGAGCGGCCACACGGACTCTGGGGCTGCGCTGATTCCCCACTCAGACTTCATCAAAATCCCTCAAACATCCGCACCGGCGATTTGTACTGCACCTGCGACATCGCTCACGCACACCAACCTGAACCTCACCCCCCCCCCTCACCCTCCCCTTCCATGCTCACCTCACATTTCCCTCAATTTTCCCCTCACCTTCCCATCACCCCACTTTCCCCTAACCCTCACCTTGCCTCACCATCCCTCTACCCCCTCCTTCCCATCCTCTCCTCTCCTCACCCCCTCCTCACCCTTCACCCTCCACGCTTACCTGTCCCCTTATCTCACCTTCCCCTCCAATCTCCCCTCACCCTCACCTCACCCTCTCCTCACCATCCCCCCTTTCATCAGTTTCTTGGGTTTCTATTTGTCTTCATCCTCAGGATGCACGACTCAGATCCACGATCTGAAATGGATCATTACAACACCCCACCCACATCGCAGGGTAAAGAGGCTGCAAGAATCTCTGCCGAACCTCGTGGATCACCTCCATGGAGTCGGCGTGGTAAAACGCCAGGAGCCCCCCCTCCCAGTGCAGGTGAAGCCCGATTCTGCAGGGGGAGGGGGCCCCCCTCACCGACAGTGCAGTCTTCACTCCACCATGAAACACTGATAAGTTGTGTGTACTTTAAGAAGTTTATTCATCTGTTATTTACAACACTATAAAAACGAACATGGATACAAGACACACAGTGTGCGAGGCGCGGATGGAGAAAACTCCGACTCACCTGCAGGAGCGGAGAGCGCCGCTGAAGATGTGGGCATGGAGCCATCCGCCCAACTGCCTGCCTGACTGCCGATCACCGCCGGCGACGAGATCCAGGCTGCACACGGCCGTCTCGCCCAACTGCTGCATGCTGCAGCCTCCATCCTTGAAAAAAATAACTTGGGGGCTGCGGGAGGAGTGGACCGGCCGCCGGTGGATGTTCCCGCCATTACAAACCCGGAAGGGTTCGAATTTCCCGCCGAAAGGTCACGTGCTTCCGCCGGAAGCGGAAATCAAGTGCACACTGGGAACATTGACAGCCAATCACGGCACGCGCATCATCAGCGCGCGATGCTGCCTACGCAAGTCACTCGGGCAACGCCACGTCATCACGGCAGCGACGCTGTACAGTAGACATCGTAGACCAAGCAATTGCCGTGTTCGGGACCGAGTCCGAACGAGCTGAAGATGACGAGACGGCTGCTCTCCAACAACGTCTGCCCGTCTTCCGCGAAATCACGTCCACAGGGGGCGACTGGGCAGCATTCCAGCATCGCTTCCTCAGCCACCAGGAGATGGTGGGCTGGTCGGACGCACAGGCGCTACGGGCATTGCCGGCCACCTTAGATGACGACGCTCTCGCCGCGCTCATCTCCATTCCCAAGCGACAAAGAGAAACTCTACAAGCGGCACTTCGGTGAATGTCCGATATCTACGGACCTCCTTCCGCCACCCGCCATCAGTTCTATGAGAGACGGTGCAAACCTAGAGAATCGCCATTGGCGTTCCGTACTACACTAGTCGCCATGGCAAGAGCGGCTTACCCCCGCATAGACGATGAGGCCATAAACGCTCTCGTCCTCCAGAAGCTGCTGGAGCTGGAGCGTGGACTGCGCATTGTCATCCAAGCCGTAGATGATGAAGATATGTGCTCAATGCGAGCTGCAACCATGCTCACCTGATGCTCGACTAGGACGAGATCATCACTGCATCGGCTACGACGTCGGAGCCTGCCAGCAGGGACGACAATCACTCTCCAGATCATGCCTTCGCAACGACCAGGGCGACGGGCCGGCGATCACCCGACCGCACCGGGTGCCGCGACGACCAGCAGCGGGGACGCCCTTCCCCCGCAGTGACGTGACGTGTTTCAACTGTGGCTGCCGAGGCCACATCTCAACCGACTGCCGTGCACCTCGTCGGCGCTCCTTCGGGTCCCGAGGCCAGGACCGCAGGGCACCCAACGCACCGCGGCATAAACAGGCGAGTCGCGGCACCCCTCACGCTCGGCCCTCACTCACACCTTATACACCACAATGCACCATTGACTTCGCTCATGATTCGGCGCATGACATGCGGTGTTCTGGTGATTCTTCACGGCCACTCCGACCTGGGCAGTGGTCGGAGCTGGCCCATAGAGTGGTCGCAGCGACGGCGGGTTCCTCGGTGGTTGTGGGTTCAATTGAGGGTGTAGAGTTTCGTGTGCTTGTCGACACTGGTGCATCGGCCACTATCCTTTCAGATTTAATTTATAACATACTGCTGGTGCGATGTCGACCCCTGCAAAAGGTCTCTGTTCCATGTTTTGCTGCGAATGGAAGTTCGCTGGGGATTATCAGGCAAATTCGGGCGCAAATTTCGATTGGTGATATTAAATTGGCCGGCCCTGTTTTGGTCTCTTCCTCCCTCGTGGTGTCGTGCCTCCTGGGAACTGATTTTCTCGCCAACATGCCCATTAAATCCTTATGGATCAGGGGTGTATTGAACTTCCGTCGGGCAGTCGGATGGCGTTTTTAGCCGCGACCACGCATTCACGTATGGCCAATGTCTCTGTGTAGGCTTGTGCGGCTTGCACTGTACGCATTCCGCCAGGGGCGCAAATGCTTGTACCCTTGCGGTTAAAGAAACCGCTCGCTCCTAACGCCTCGGTACATGGCGTTCTGTTAGGGCCCTCCAACACGGCAGTTAAGGGCTTAGCATTGGTGGCCGCACAGACCCTCGTAGCGGCCGACAGGGAGCCATTTTTGAAAGTTTTGAATGTTGGTCTGTCCGAAATCGTCGTTCCACAGGGGTCTTGTGCTTGCTCACGCGACAGTGACGCCCCTGGGGACCGAGGTCGTGGGACATGTATTTGACAACCCGCAGCCTCAACCTCCTCCCAAATCAGACGAGGGATGGTTAGATGCTGGCGATTTATCCAGGCTGCAGCAGATGAAATTGCAGGCTCTTTTGCGGGAATTTTCGGATGTGTTCAGCAAATCTAAATTTTAGATTGGCTGCACCAAGCTGCTGTGTCACCACATTGATACTGGCGACGCTGCCCCTATCCGTCAAAATCCGTTTCAGCTCAGCCTGGCGGAGAAACAGCATGTGAAATTGGCAGTTGACGATGTGTTCGACGAGCCGGATGTCGCCCCGTTGGCGCCTAATCCGCAGCGCAGACGTGTCATTCCTTCGGCAGATGATGCAGGAATGATGGGGCCGTGCAGGCCACGATCGGCCGCTGGGGACCGGGGGTCGTCAAAGGTCTCCACGGAGAGACCTCCTTACCCTCCTGACATTCCTGTCATGCCGCCTGATCTGCCTGCACCGCTAAAGGGGCCACTCATCCCCTGCGATGGTCCCGCGAAACACACGCGTGCGAAATCCCGCCGATTTTCGTAATATCTACGTTACGTTGTACGACACGGTCCCGGTGGTGCATCGTTTTTTTGCAGAACCGCTGCCTGGGTTGTTGTGTCGCGCATGTTGTCAAATTGTTGAAATGTTACCTTGTAATTATGTTGTGTTATTAAGGGAGGGTATTTATATTGGGTGTTTATTCTTGTTTTTTAAATTTGTTCTTGTTCTTGTTGGCAAGGCACACACACACACTTCATTTTTGCATTTTTGGAGTTTCCCATTGCTGCAGCCGGGACGGCTGAAGCTTCCAAAGAGGGGGGGGTGGGGGGTGATCTAGAGGTGCTAGACACTATTCAGTAACCTGCGGGGCCACTATGTATTAGAGGGGCAATGCAGTGTTACCACTCTGGGACCAACGGCCGGGGTCAGGGAGAGGTGAGAGCGGATCGTAAACACGGATTCCCGCCAGACCAACGGCCAAGGGTCAGATGAGGTAAAGAGGATCGAAAACGCAGATTGTAAAGAACCAATCAGAGAGTCCCACGAGGGAGCGTGGGATTGGATAAAGACAGTTACAAAACGGGTATAAAAGGGCGAGCGCGGGGAGCGCCCGCCAGTTCTCTTCACACGAAGACAGAAGCCCGGCTGAAGAAGCTAGGACCCTGGACCAAACCTTCCAGCTCTTGTGTAGTAGGTTCGAATTAGGTGCACACACACGCAGCTTGGAGGCAACACTATTTATTAAACGGTAAGTAATATAACACTGTACATGAGGTGGTGACCACCTTCCTCAATTCACTAACACTCTGGAACACGACACAGACTGGACCAGGCAGGCAACGGCCTGCCTGGCCCAGGACGACGACCCGGGACTTGAGAACCGATGATGTCATCTTCACTTCGGAGTTCAACAGCAACAGCCTCGCTCTGCGTTCACACCATGCTTATATCTGCTCTGGCGTGGCTCGCTCCGCCCAGGCCACGCCTCCCTTCCCAGGCCACGCCTCCCTTCCCCCACCTCACGGGAGGTCTGGGTCCCTCCACCACGTGACCCCCCAGGCACCCTCTTGGGGCCCCCAGCCCTCGTACGGGCCGACAGTAGTGACGTCTTATGTCACTATATCACCCCCCATGTATAAACACACAGCCGTCCCCGGCTGTAACACAACTGTGAAACATCAAAAAGGTGTGCCTTCGAACCAGCAACATCAATAAATGACCGGCGACCGATAAGAAATACAATCACGTAATATATACAGAATCGACTAGGGTAAAAGGAAGGGAACCGCATAGAGAACGGGGAATTAACAACAAATATACATGAAAACTGGCTAACCCACTTACGCTCCAGCACAGCCCCCCCGTAAGAATCACACATGCACCGACATGTGAGTGTGGCCATTGGAACGACGGCGTAGGCAATGAGCAAGGAGTCTGAGAGGCATGTAGAGCAGCCAGTCTTCAACGAGTCCATGTGGCCGGGCCTGGGGAACCAGAAACGGCCCAAAGGGCACGGCCCCTCCCCCCAGGAGTCAAGAACAGGAGCAGGAGTAGCTGACGCATGCTCCACTCCCCCCCCAGTCCATAGCCGGTCGGCATAACCGGCGACTCCAAGGTGCCAGGTAGATACTGCCTCCTGTGACGAGAAACAAACCCTCCTGAGGCATCACTCAGCGAACACTCGCCTCCGCTCTTCGGACATGACAGTCACCCGTTAGCACCCCCCCGCCGTTCCGACGTGGCGTCTCCATCCTAAAACCGTGCACGTCGGCCATATCGGGGGGGGGAATTTCCATGTTACCACCCCACCGCCTTTCCGACGTGGCGTCACAACCAGTAGCACGCGTCGGCCATATCGGGGGGATTTTAACCCAGTCTCTCTCCAAGACTCGCATCGCAGCATATAGCTGTACCGACCGAGCTGAGACCCAGTCTCTCTCCAAGACTCGCATCGCAGCATATAGCTGTACCGACCGAGCTGAGACGACCCAGTCTCTCTCCAAGACTCGCATCGCAGCATATAGCTGTACCGACCGAGCTGAGACGACCCAGTCTCTCTCCAAGACTCGCATCGCAGCATATAGCTGTACCGACCGAGCTGAGACCCAGTCTCTCTCCAAGACTCGCATCGCAGCATATAGCTGTACCGACCGAGCTGAGACGACCCAGTCTCTCGCCAAGACTCGCATCGCAGCATATAGCTGTACCGACCGAGCTGAGACGACCCAGTCTCTCTCCAAGACTCGCATCGCAGCATATAGCTGTACCGACCGAGCTGAGACGACCCAGTCTCTCTCCAAGACTCGCATCACAGCATATATCTGTACCGACCGAGCTGAGACGACCCATCGTTCACTCACTGCACAACATGCACCCTAACAACTGAGGGATACAGTCCCAACGCAACAGGACAACTCCACCTGAACCTTACGAATCTCCAGCCCACTGTTTCAACGCGCCTCGGAGGGTCTCAACCTCCGAGCCGTCAGGTCAAGCTGTCAGCCATAGCATGACGGGACCACACTCTCTGAGCCATGTGAGCGCACAGCCCATTAGGCTAGACAAGCCACAGAGTGTCTCGATCTCCGGGCTGTCAGGTCAAGCCATCAGACACAGCATGACGGGACCACACTCTCTGAGCCATGTGAGCGCACAGCCCACTAGGCTAGACAAGCCACGGAGTGTTTCAATCTCCGGGCTGTCAGGTCAAGCCGTCAGCCATTGCATGACGGGACCACACTCTCCGAGCCATGTGAGCGCACAGCCCACTAGGCTAGACATGCCACGGAGTGTTTCAATCTCCGGGCTGTCAGGTCAAGCCGTCAGCCATTGCATGACGGGACCACACTCTCCGAGCCATGTGAGCGCACAGCCCACTAGGCTAGACATGCCACGGAGTGTTTCAATCTCCGGGCTTGTCAGGTCAAGCCGTCAGCCATAGCATGACGGGACCACAATGTTCGTGTTAGACACGCAACACTCACTGGACCATCCTGGTCAGGATCTGCGCCCCAAGATAGGTGACAGCCAGCACCACAATTCCAAATCCCTGGCAGCATGTCACCATCGCAATTTGACACCATCACAACACATACAATTTGAATTATGATCCCCCACAGAACTGATCCAATGCCGAACAGGTACGCACAATTTGTGACGATCCCGAATATTCAATGGTCACAACAATACATCTCACATCCCGTATCCGTACACATCATCTCCGAGACTCACATTGCAGCATGCAGCTGTACCAACCGAGTGGAGAGAGCAAGGCAATTTGACAGCAATTAACGGAAACGCACCCCCGATCCATGTAGAACACAAGGGGCATTCCCGCACAAAAGACATCATCTGTGCAACAACGGACAGGAACCAACCAGTGAGTTTGAAACAAACCGATCCTGTCATTTCAAAATCCCCTTCAACATTAACCATGGGACTCAGGGCATTCGAATTTGGAGAGCAAAAAACTAGACACAAACCCCAAGAATCGCCGAATTGATTAATACAGTATAACAGTATACGAAGTTCGTACAGTCAATCATATGGAGCAATGCTCCATCCAGTCCCCACATGGCAACACACACAGTCAATACTCCAGACAATCCGTACATAGTAAATAATTACAAGCAAGTACCCAACAGTCCATACACTGTTAACAATTTCAAGCAAAGCTCCATACGGTCTGTACCTTGGCAACAATGACGATCAAAGTTTCTGACAGTTACACGTGACAATCACGAGCGAAACTCCATACAGTATACCCAATAACAATGGCGATTTCGCAACAAAACGATGTAACAACACGAGTCATTAACACGGCAACCTACAGGATATCAAAGGAGCTCAGGACACCCAACAACGAATTAATTATTAACTACACCCAGAAGATACTGATCTCGACGCTGTAATAAACAGCAACACTGTTACAAGCAGACACCCGCATGGACGCCGCGTCAATTTATCACGCACACAAGCGGATGAACACGCTCCGCAAACCAGCGAGTTAAAAAAAACACACGCGATTGCAACCCGGCACACGCAAGATGGGTGAAGTTATTATTATTTTTCTTGCTGCCGGGTGCTTGTCATGTCACGACTCGCCTGGCGACTGTGAATAGCGGAGGGCGGCAAGGTGGAGCACTGGGACGCCCCGAAGAATCTCGCATGGTGAATACGGCCTGCTCTTGCGAACCCATCCACCCTCTCGCGCTCGAGCAGAAGACGGGGGCGCCACCCGAACGTGTGGAACTCCCCCTCCGCAGGCGTTGATGTCGGCGGGAGCGGCATTTCGGTAGCAGGAGCGGCGTTTTGGCGGGAACAGCGCCATGACCAGCCGCCGAGTTGGCGGGAGCGGCGTTTAGGCGGGAACAGCGCCATGACCAGCCACCGAGTTGGCGGCCCCACCGCGTGGCCTGCATGCCCGGGCCTCCCCCGCCAGCCCCCGCAGCGACGATGGTGTCCTCTCCCCGCGGCTTCGTCGCTCCGTTCCCGATGGCGGCGAAGCAGCAGTGCGATGCCAGTCCCGCCGCTCCGCGTGCAGCGCCATCTCTCTCTCTCTGTCACCGGGGCTGCCATCCCCCGGGCTGTCCGAAGGATGGTCGTCACACCGTCCCCGTCGAACGAAGGCGTCCAGGTGAGTTTTATTTGTTTTTTGTGTGCCCATTTTACTTCCCTAGGATAACACCTAGCAATATTTATATTTCCACAACTTCTGACACCAAATGTAGTAGGTTTGAATTAGGTGTACACACACGCAGCTTGGAGGCAACACTATTTATTAAACGGTAAGTAATATAACACTGTACATGAGGTGGTGACCACCTTCCTCAACTCACTAACACTCTGGAACACGACACAGACTGAACCAGGCAGGCAACGGCCTGCCTGGCCCAGGACGACGACCCGGGACTTGAGAACCGATGATGTCGTCTTCATTTCGGAGTTCAACAGCAACAGCCTCGCTCTGCGTTCACACCATGCTTATATCTGCTCTGGCGTGGCTCGCTCCGCCCAGGCCACGCCTCCCTTCCCAGGCCACGCCTCCCTTCCCCCACCTCACGGGAGGTCTGGGTCCCTCCACCACGTGACCCCCCAGGCACCCTCTTGGGGCCCCCAGCCCTCGTACGGGCCGACACAGTAGTGACGTCTTATGTCACTACACTTGTAAGAGCTAAGGCTCAGTGTTCCAGTGGTCAAGGGGAGAATAGGTTCAGGCAGGCAGGACCCTGGCTCCCCAGCCTTCCAGCTCTGGTGAGAGCTAAGGCTCTGCGCGACCAGTGGTCAGGGGACCCACCGAGCCAGCGGTGGGTCAAGCTAGCCTCCCCTAGGTCCCAGCCGGAGGACGCTAAGGTAGCAGGTAGACTGGAAATAGCTCCCGCCAGTTCGGAGGCTGTACCTCCCTCGGCTAGCAGTCAGAGCCATGTAAAGGTCCCGCTAGGTACGGAGGTTGTACCTCCTCAGGCTACGGGTGAGGGAACCGGATATCCCTCTTTGTGTGTCTAGGGACTGTGTCGGAAGAAAGACAATAAACCAGTGTGTGCCTTAAAGAAGTTTATTCATCTGTTATTTACAACACTACACTATCATCAGCAACATCAACATCATTATCCCCATCATCACCACTACAACGATCACCACCAACACCATCATCAACCACCACCATCCTCATTATCACTATCAACACCACAATAATTATCACCATCATCATGTCCATCATCATAATCATTACTTAACATAACCACTGTCATGAGCAACATCATTATGACCATCATCACCATAACCATCATCACCAACATCAAGCTCATCACCATGAATACCACGACTAACACCACTACTATCATCACCACCATCATCATTGCCACCATGTTCACCACCATCATTATCACTATCAGCACCCACATCACCATCACCCTTCTTATCATCACCACCATCACAATAATCACAATCATCACCATCATTACGATCATCAACATCAACACCACAAAAACTTTTATAATCATCACCACTATCACATCCTCCATCACGACCATCATCACCACCATCATCACTATCATCCTCACCGTGAAAACCACCATCACCATCATTGCCACCATCTCCCTCATCACGATCATTACCACCACCACTGTCATCACCACCAATATCACCATGATCACCACTATCATTATCATCATTATCATCATCACCGCCTACATCACCACCACGATTATCACCATCACCATTTTTACTATAATCATCACAACCATCACCACGATCATCACCATCACTACCATCATAACTACCATGATCAACACCGCTACCATCATCACCATTTTACCATTATTACCACCACTACCACCATCATCATGGTATCGTCTTTGTAACGTCTTTGTAGTCCGTGCTGTTATTTTTGTTTATTGTGTTTACCCAGTGCGAAAACTCAAGACACCAAGATAGGAGTCTCATTTGTAAGAGCGAGTGGAATGGGGAGTGAGTGCTAGGGTGAGTGAGTAGATGAGTAAGTAGATAAGTGACAGAGATGGTGGGTGATTGATTGATTGATTTAGTGAGAGCATGGTTGATGGGGTGAGATGGTGGGTGATTGATCAGGTGAGTAAACGGGGGAGATAGTTTGTGGGTGAGTGAGTGAGTGAATGGATGGGTGAGTGGATTGGTGAAGTGTTTGAGTTAGTGAGAGGGTGAGTGGGTAAATTATTGAGTGCGTGAGTGAGTAGATTAGTGAGTGAACGTTTGAGTGCATGGGTGAGTGAGATGGTGGGTGAGTGAGCGGCTGATTGGGTCAGTGGTTTAGTTAGTGAGCGAGAGGGTAGGTGAGTGGGTAAATGATTGAGTGAGTGAGTTCAAGTGTATCGTCTGTAACCGGGTGTAGAACTCGAGAGACCAGGACAGGAGTCTCATTGGCAAGAGTGACCTGGGGCTGGGGGAATCTCCAAAATAACAAAAACGACAACGTGCGCACAGGGAACAATAAAGAAGCGAAGATAAATTAGCAAAAAAAAACAACAACAACCACTCTTAATTTTGGAGCTTTCGTGACTGCAGGAATTATTCTTTGGTTTTTTTCGGTAAAGTCACGTATAAAAATAAAATAATAAATTAAATAATAGCATAGAACAACAACCACTATTGTGTTACAGACGGAACCGGACAAAAAAACAGCGCCCCGAACAAACGCCCAATACTGCAAGGGTGGAGACGGCGTCTGTCCACCCAACTCACAGTCGTGTCCACGTGTTGGGGGGCTATCTCGTCTACCCAGGGCCACCTGGCCGGCGTCCAACGCGACGTAACGACGACTCCCACAGACAACTCCTCCCGGTTAACCACCCCACCACAGTTCCTGGGTTTGTCGTCACGGAAGCGGACCGGTAGCTGCTGCAAGCTGAGTAGGGCGTAATGTGTTCAAAGCGGCTAACCCGCCGGATCATCCGGGCAACTGCATTCTGCACTAACTGGAGCGTCTGCACCAGTCCAAGTGGAAGTTCTGCATAGATAATCCAAGCATGTTGAGACAGGCATGAACGAATTATTTCAGATCTGGGGTAGAGAGGAGCGGGCACAACCCTCGGAGTGTTTGTAGGTGGTAGAGATCTACTCTGAACGTAGCTATAAGCTATAAGCGCACGGTCAAGCTCTGATCGAACAGCACACCGAGGTTGCCTACTTTGGACACACGGAGAGGGCGAGCTCTCCTAATCAGTGGATGATCGATGTGGCCCTGACACGCTCGCAGACGCTGCTCTGAGCCAACTATCATGTACTCTGTTTTGCCCAGGTTTAGCTGCAGTCAGTTTTGCTCTGTTCAAACAGCGACTTCAGACAAGCATTCTCAAATAACAGAGATAGCGGCATCTGGATCTGACGGAGATTGAAAACTAATTTCTCTAGAACTGATTGTTGTGTATAGGTTGTTGTCCTCACCCCGCACCTCCGAAAAGCACGGTTGGATATGTACGGTGCGAAAGAAGTTCAACATACATACATATAATCTGAATCAGCATCTTTATTTAAACTGTAAGAATCTAATGAGTTTTGAAGCTCGTTCTCGAGATGTCCAGTAGGGGTGGGTCAGAAAGTTAAAATAACAAAAAGTACAAACAACTGATCAGAGGGTAAAATATAGGAAAGGTGTGCAAATCACTGAAACTAGATAATGAGTAATTAAACAAAGCATATAACTACAAATTGCAATTTTTTATTATTATTACCGATTTTTTTTACACTAAATGCAAGCGTGGGCAAGGCAGTAACACAACAACAGTCCCAGATCACACCAATACAACACGGCAGTCTTTGGACACAACTGCACATGGATATTGAACTATCAATACATCGGTATGGATCAACGTTCCAATCACATTTGCAAATTAGGCTATGTACAGCATAAATCTTCTACCTCAGTAGATTTAATTAAGGAAGATATATGATGTTAAGGGAGGAAACAAGGTTGTTCCAAAACGTTGGTGCTGCAACAGCAAAGGCTTTGTTACCCATTCCAATTCTAATTGTTGGGATAGTTCACAGGCAATTAGATGGACGTATTAGATTTCTTTGGTTTGACAGTGTGGTTTAGGATTTAGCTAATTAAAGCACAGATTTGCTAATAAGGGTTTTATGGATGAACAGGGCCCAGTGAAAATTTCGTTTTGCATCAAGTGATGTGAGATTGGATTTGAAGTCGAGGTCACATTAGTGGGTGCTGCATGGTACATACAATACAAATATAAGATCAGAATGATAAATGGGGTTTAGTCTGTTAAGTGTTAGATTAGTAGCTGATGTATACGCAGCATCACCATAGCCACTGTACCTTATTTAAAAATGTGTGGACAAGATGTTACCACGATGTACCTTTTTGATAACGGTCTGAGATGTATCTCTGAAATCATTTTATCGTGCTGTCTGACAATTCTAGTTGACTGTGTCTTGTGAGTAGAATATCATGGTCAAGAGTTTAAAAATGCTTTTGACGAGGATACAATGCCACATTACAGACAGGAAATGCCGATTTGTCGTGAATTTAAGCGCTACAGCCAATAGTGGTGTACCTCGGCACATCTGTCACTTCTCCTGCTAAAATGAGACGAACTTAACCCACGATTCATGAACTTAACAATAACATTAACCCTGGAGTATGCTCACACAGCAGAATGGGGAAGATAAGGAGGCGTTCCAAGAGGGAAACACTTCACATGTTCAAGGGCCTCTCCATGGACATGGATAGTCAGGGGTGGTTGGCTGATCCAGTGGCGGTTGGTGGACGACCTTGGCCTTGGTGATGTTCAAGAGTGGTACCGCCCACCCACCCCGACTGCTCGTGTGCCGTGCCGGCCTTCAAAGGTGCAACTCGCTAACAGAACGTGGCTCAGCAGAAGTGTGCTAAGGCTGTACGGGGATATTTGTGAATACCTCTACAGTCTTGTCATCTCCCACAGCTCCGAGATGATGTAGCCATCGTTGCAATCATATTTAGTCAGCTGGGAAAAGTAAGACGGAGTTCATTCGCAAATCAGTGGGGTATCTCTCAATGGATCCCCCTGTATTAGGGTGATTTCTTAAGGTTGTGGTTTGTATGTTAAAGGTGGTTTCAGGTGTTGGTGGTTTGTGGTCAATGCAGGATTGAACGCTTTGTTACAATGTGGCTTTTTATTAATTGGTATATGGGCAGCTACACGAGGTTATACTGGTAGGAACGAAGTGAACCAGCCTACAATAGATTATATTGTCCGTCCGTCCGTCCGATGTCCAATTAGGTGTAGCAACATCGCCCCCTATTGCAAACACTTGGCAGGACCCTACAAAAACCTTTAGACTCAGTCAGGCTTTCCTGGCTACTGAGATGCGATGCGTGCCGCCATCTTGAATTATGAGTAAGATGGCCTATGTCCGCGTGGTTCACTGAAAATCTAACATCGTAACTTCCTGGTCACGTGACCAAAATTAGCATAAAAAACAGGAACTTCCTGTGAACGTACGCTCCACATCTGCCGTGAGGCAAGACAGAGACTGGTAGATCACCAGCACTGTGTTGCTACAGCAGTGGAGTGATAAAGACTGGTAGTTTACCAGCACTGTATTGATACAGCAGTGGAGTGATCGAGACTGATAGATTACCCGCACTGTGTTGATACAGCAGTGGAGTGATAGAGACTGGTAGATCACCAGCACTGTATTGATACAGCAGTGGAGTGATAGAGACTGGTAGATCACCAGCACTGTGTTGATACAGCAGTGGAGTGATAGAGACTGGTAGATCACCAGCACTGTATTGATACAACAGTGGAGTGATAGAGACTGGTAGATCACCAGCACTGTATTGATACAGCAGTGGAGTGATAGAGACTGGTAGATCACCAGCACTGTATTGATACAACAGTGGAGTGATAGAGACTGGTAGATCACCAGCACTGTGTTGATACAGCAGTGGAGTGATAGAGACTGGAGGATCACCAGCACTGTGTTGATAAAGCAGTAGAGTGATAAAGACTGGTAGATCACCAGCACTGTGTTGATACAGCATTGGAGTGATAGAGACTGGTAGATCACCAGCACTCTATTGATACAGCGGTGGAGTGATAGAGACTGTTAGATCACCAGCACTGTGTTGATACAGCAGTGGAGTGATAGAGACTGATAGATCAACAACACTGTGTTGATACAGCAGTGGAGTGATAGTGACTGGTAGATCATCAGCACTGTGTTGATACAGCAGTGGTGTGATAGAGACTGGTAGAGCACCAGCACTGTGTTGATACAGCAGTGGAGTGATAGAGACTGATAGATCACCAGCACTCTATTGATACAGCAGTGGAGTGATAGAGACTGGTAGATCACCAGCACTGTGTTGATACAGCAGTGGAGTGATAGAGACTGGTAGATCACCAGCACTGTGTTGATACAGCAGTGGAGTGATAGAGACTGGTAGATCACCAGCACTGTGTTGATACAGCAGTGGAGTGATAGAGACTGGTAGATCACCAGCACTGTGTTGATACAACAGTGGAGTGATAGAGACTGGTAGATCACCAGCACTCTATTGATACAGCAGTGGAGTGATAGAGACTGGTAGATCACCAGCACTGTGTTGATACAGCAGTGGAGTGATAGAGACTGGTAGATCACCAGCACTGTGTTGATACAGCAGTGGAGTGATAGAGACTGGTAGATCATCAGCACTGTATTGATACAGCAGTGGAGTGATAGAGACTGGTAGATCATCAGCACTGTATTGATACAACAGTGGAGTGATAGAGACTGGTAGATCACCAGCACTGTGTTGATACAGCAGTGGAGTGATAGAGACTGATAGATCACCAGCACTGTATTGATACAGCAGTGGAGTGATAGAGACTGGTAGATCACCAGCACTGTATTGATACAGCAGTGGAGTGATAGAGACTGGCAGATCATCAGCACTGTATTGATACAGCAGTGGAGTGATAGAGACTGATAGATCACCAGAACTGTATTTTTACAGCAGTGGAGTTATAGACTGGTAGATCACCAGCACTGTGTTAATACAGCAGTGGAGTGATAGAGACTGGTAGATCACCAGCACTGTATTGATACAGCAGTGGAGTGATATAGACTGATAGATCACCAGCACTGTGTTGATACAGCAGTGGAGTGATAGAGACTGGTAGATCACCAGCACTGTATTGATACAGCAGTGGAGTGATAGAGACTGATAGATCACCAGCACTGTATTGATACAGCAGTGGAGTGATAGAGACTGGTGGATCACCAGCACTGTATTGATACAGCAGTGGAGTGATAGAGACTGATAGATCATCAGCACTGTATTGATACAGCAGTGGAGTGATAGAGACTGGTAGATCATCAGCACTGTGTTGATACAGCAGTGGAGTGATAGAGACTGGTAGATCACCAGCACTGTATTGATACAGCAGTGGAGTGATAGAGACTGGTAGATCACCAGCACTGTATTGATACAGCAGTGGAGTGATAGAGACTGATAGATCACCAGCACTGTATTGATACAGCAGTGGAGTGATAGAGACTGGTGGATCACCAGCACTGTATTGATACAGCAGTGGAGTGATAGAGACTGATAGATCATCAGCACTGTATTGATACAGCAGTAGAGTGATAGAGACTGATAGATCATCAGCACTGTATTGATACAGCAGTGGAGTGATAGAGACTGATAGATCACCAGCACTGTGTTGATACAGCAGTGGAGTGATAGAGACTGGTAGATCACCAGCACTGTGTTGATACAGCAGTGGAGTGATAGAGACTGGTAGATCACCAGCACTGTATTGATACAGCAGTGGGAGTGATAGAGACTGGTAGATCACCAGCACTGTATTGATACAGCGGTGGAGTGATAGAGACTGGTAGATCACCAGCACTGTGTTGATACAGCAGTGGAGTGATAGAGACTGTTAGATCACCAGCACTGTATTGATACAGCAGTGGAGTGATAGAGACTGGTAGATCACCAGCACTGTATTGATACAGCAGTGGAGTGATAGAGACTGGTAGATCAGCAGCACTGTGTTGATTCAGCAGTGGAGTGATAGAGACTGTTAGATCACCAGCACTGTATTGATACAGCAGTGGAGTGATAGAGACTGGTAGATCACCAGCACTGTGTTGATTCAGCAGTGGAGTGATAGAGACTGGTAGATCACCAGCACTGTGTTGATTCAGCAGTGGAGTGATAGAGACTGGTGGATCACCAGCACTGTGTTGATTCAGCAGTGGAGTGATAGAGACTGGTAGATCACCAGCACTGTGTTGATACAGCAGTGGGGTGATAGAGACTGGTAGATCACCAGCACTGTATTTATACAGCAGTGGAGTGATAGAGACTGGTAGATCACCAGCACTGTGTTGATACAGCAGTGGAGTGATAGAGACTGGTAGATCACCAGCACTGTGTTGATACAGCAGTGGAGTGATAGAGACTGGTAGATCACCAGCACTGTATTGATACAGCAGTGGAGTGATAGAGACTGTTAGATCACCAGCACTGTGTTGATACAGCAGTGGAGTGATAGAGACTGGTAGATCACCAGCACTGTATTGATACAGCAGTGGAGTGATAGAGACTGGTAGATCACCAGCACTGTGTTGATACAGCAGTGGAGTGATAGAGACTGGTAGATCACCAGCAATGTGTTGATACAGCAGTGGAGTGATAGAGACTGGTAGATCACCAGCACTGTGTTGATACAGCAGTGGAGTGATAGAGACTGGTAGATCACCAGCACTCTGTTGATACAGCAGTAGAGGGATAGAGACTGGTAGATCAGCAGCACTATATTGATACAGCAGTGGAGTGATAGAGACTGGTAGATCACCAGCACTGTGTTGATACAGCAGTGGAGTGATAGAGACTGGTAGATCACCGGCACTGTATTGATACAGCAGTGGAGTGATAGAGACTGGTAGATCACCAGCACTGTATTGATACAGCAGTGGAGTGATAGTGACTGGTAGATCACCAGCACTGTGCTGATACAGCAGTGGAGTGATAGAGACTGGTAGATCACCGGCACTGTATTGATACAGCAGTGGAGTGATAGAGACTGGTAGATCACCAGCACTGTATTGATACAGCAGTGGAGTGATAGTGACTGATAGATCACCAGCACTGTGTTGATACAGCAGTGGAGTGATAGAGACTGGTAGATCACCAGCACTGTGTTGATACAGCAGTGGAGTGATAGAGACTGGTAGATCACCGGCACTGTATTGATACAGCAGTGGAGTGATAGAGACTGGTAGATCACCAGCACTGTATTGATACAGCAGTGGAGTGATAGTGACTGATAGATCACCAGCACTGTGTTGATACAGCAGTGGAGTGATAGAGACTGGTAGATCACCAGCACTGTGTTGATACAGCAGTGGAGTGATAGAGACTGGTAGATCACCGGCACTGTATTGATACAGCAGTGGAGTGATAGAGACTGGTAGATCACCAGCACTGTATTGATACAGCAGTGGAGTGATAGTGACTGATAGATCACCAGCACTGTGCTGATACAGCAGTGGAGTGATAGAGACTGGTAGATCACCAGCACTGTGTTGGTACAGCAGTGGAGTGATAGAGACTGGTAGATCACCGGCACTGTATTGATACAGCAGTGGAGTGATAGAGACTGGTAGATCACCAGCACTGTGTTGATACAGCAGTGGAGTGATAGAGACTGGTACATCACCATCACTGTGTTGATACAGCAGTGGAGTGATAGAGACTGGTAGATCACCAGCACTGTTGATACAGCAGTGGAGTGATAGAGACTGGTACATCACCAGCACTGTTGATACAGCGGTGGAGTGATAGAGACTGGTAGATCACCAGCACTGTGTTGATACAGCAGTGGAGTGATAGAGACTGGTAGATCCCCAGCACTGTATTGATACAGCAGTGGAGTGATAGAGACTGGTAGATCCCCAGCACTGTATTGATACAGCAGTGGAGTGATAGAGACTGGTAGATCCCCAGCACTGTATTGATACAGCAGTGGAGTGATAGAGACTGGTAGATCACCAGCACTGTATTGATACAGCAGTGGAGTGATAGAGACTGGTAGATCCCCAGCACTGTATTGATACAGCAGTGGAGTGATAGAGACTGGTAGATCCCCAGCACTGTATTGATACAGCAGTGGAGTGATAGAGACTGGTAGATCACCAGCACTGTATTGATACAGCAGTGGAGTGATAGAGACTTGTAGATCACCAGCACTGTGTTGATACAGCAGTGGAGTGATAGAGACTGGTACATCACCAGCACTGTATTGATACAGCAGTGGAGTGATAGAGACTGGTAGATCACCAGCACTGTGTTGATACAGCAGTGGAGTGATAGAGACTGGTAGATCACCAGCACTGTGCTGATACAGCAGTGGAGTGATAGAGACTGGTAGATCACCAGCACTGTGTTGATACAGCAGTGGAGTGATAGAGACTGTTAGATCACCAGCACTATATTGATACAGCAGTGGAGTGATAGAGACTGGTAGATCACCAGCACTGTGTTGATACAGCAGTGGAGTGAGAATTAACAACAAAAAGACTCGCGAAGCCTGCAATGAGATAAAAACGACGCATATGTAGTGGTGGTGTTGACGTCCGCCGACAGTGATGGATCACGGGGCGCGGGGTTGGGCACGCGATGTGGGCGTGGTATGGACGCGCGCGCCGGTGGTGAGGCGCGCTGACACGAGGTGGGAAAAGAGGATCGTAGCCAGCGCGCGGTGATTGGTCAAATAGGATGGGTGCTCTCAGCGACGTCCGCAGGAGGTGCATAAAGGGGGACGCGCGAGAGCACTCGAGGTCGTTGTTAACCAGTTGAAGACCGAAGACGGAGTGGAGGAGGTAGTGGTCCGAGACCCCTAGTCCCGCCGTCCTTGTCAGGACCGGGGCCCTGTGTGGCTCGGAGCCGAGACTGTGGGACCCGTAGTCCGACGCCCGTGTGGGTCGGGACGGTGGTACCCAGAGCCGAGACGGACACCCCGGCCGGGTGTGTTCCGGAAGGCTACGGGGCGTAAGAGCCCGTGTCAGTGTAGCTGAGTGGGTGTTAGTCACCCGAGAAGCTAAGTGGGTGTTAGTCACCCGTGTAGCTGAGTGGGTGTTAGTCACCCGAGTAGCTAAGTGTGTGTTAGTCACCCGTGTAGCTGAGTGGGTGTTAGTCACCCGAGTAGCTAAGTGGGTGTTAGTCACCCGTGTAACTGAGTGGGTGTTAGTCACCCGTGTAACTATAAGTTGGTGAAATAAAAGAGTGTGCTACCCGTGAAGTCGTCTCCCGCCGAGTTACTACTCTACAACTGGCATCAGAAGTAAACCTGTCTTCAAGAAGAATGGACACAAGGAAGACTACCCGTACCCACGAGCAAGATCGGGGAGACGACGGCGTACCGGAGACACCAACCTCGGGAGGAGAGGACGAGGAGTTGCCGCCGATGCAGCACTTCGCGGCGATGGCCAATGCTCAGCTTGCCTCCGACACCAGCCTACAGGACGCACACTCCCGCCTGGCGGAGTTGCTGCTCGCCGCCGCTGCAATTTTGGCGGAAATCTCCGTTCCAGCGGGCGGAGGGACGGCTGCGGGGTTGGAGGAGGGAGCGCGGCTGGAGGGATCCCGCCAGAAAGCGCTTCGCACCAAAAGTTTTGAAGTTGGCGCCATTTTTGAGGGTCCGCCACCAATTGGCGGGAAGCGCGGACACCACGTGGCCGGAGATCTCCACACAGCGCAGCCCGCGTCATCGGCGCGCGCCGGAGCTCTCCATTATGCGCCTGCAGACGGAGCCGACATTTTCTGCAACCACAGCGGCGCGCGGGAAAATCGTTCCGACGACGACGACGACCGAGTCCTCCAGCAACGATTGCCCGCGCTGTCGGCGTTCAAGGCAGACGGGGGCGACTGGGGAGCCTTCCAACGAAGGTTCCTCGCACATCAAAAAATGTCGGGGTGGTCCGACACCACTGCCCTGCGCGCGCTGCCAGCGATGCTCGACGACGACGCGCTTGCAGCCTTCACATCTGCCCCGAGGTCGTCCCGCTCAACGCTCCAGGCCGCGCTACACCTGATGGCTAAGGTGTTCGGGCCACCCTCGACCTGTCGCCACCATTTCTACGATCGGCGAAAGGTGGTTGGAGAAACAACGCTCGCCTATCGCACGGCGCTGCTCGCCCTGGCGGACTCAGCTTTTCCCCGCATGGACAAGGAGGGGAAGGACGCCATGGTGACGGAGCAGCTGCTGGCGTTGGCTCACGACTTGGGAGTTCCCATCAATACGGCGGACGAAATGGACATCTGCTCCCTGGGGATTGCCACAAGTATTCCCGCTTACGAAGTCCTCAAGCGCAAGCCGACGGTCGTCTGCGCATCGGCGGGGAACGGGGCACCGGCCGCCACGGTCGCCGGGCCTCAGCCTGCTGCGGCTCGGGAGGAGGCCTTCGCCGTTTCGAGACCGGGGGAGTGGAGAACGGGAGGTGGTTCGCCCACACGTTCATCCCGCAAGCTGGAGCAACCAAAACCTACGACGTCCCTCGTCGTCTGCTACAACTGCGGCCTTCGGGGTCACGTCGCGTCCGGGTGCCGGGCTCCACGTCAGCGCGCCACGGGACCACGTCCGGACGACGACCAGGGCCACAAGTCATCCCAGCTAAACCCGGCAAGTCGCGGCACCTCACACGCTCGGTCCACATACACGGCACGTTCGGGTCGCCGCTTGGTGGTGGGGGGACCGCGTATGGGTACCGAGGGTTCGGTTCGGCGAGGGGGGTTCGTACACGGCCCGAAAGGTCCGAATTGGCCCACAGGATAGTGGCTGCGTCGGCCGGGTCGTCCGTGGTAACGGGGTTTATTGACGGGGTTGAGGTTCGGGTGCTTGTGGACACGGGTGCGTCGGCCACTATCATTTCGGACCTTATTTATAACATTCTGCCCGTCCAATGTCGACCCCTTCTGCCGGTTGACGTACCATTTTACGCGGCGAACGGGGGATCCTTGGGAATCATCGGCCAGATTCGGGCGACTATTTGTATTGGCGATATCAAATTGGCGGGTCCTATTTTTGTATCATCATCGCTGGCCGTTCCTTGTTTACTAGGTACGGACTTTCTGTCTAAAATGCCCATCAAAATTCTCATTGATCAGGCCTGCATTGAGCTTCCATCGGGACGGCGGGTTGCGTTTTTGACGAGTCCTACTAAAATATGCACGGTTTGTGCGACGGTGCAGGCGCTGGCAACTCAGACTGTATGGGTGCCCCCGGGATCGCAAATGTTGGTACCCCTTCGGTTGAGAAAACCCCTCGGGGTGGATGCGGGGGCACAGGGAGTTCTGTTGGGGCCGTCTAACAGAGCAAAAGGGGGCCTCGACTTGGCGGTAGCTCAGACCATGGTGAGGGGGGACAGCGAGCCGTTCGTTATGGTCCTGAATACGGGGTCGCGGCCGGCCGTGATTACACAGGGAACGGTGCTGGCTCACGCCGCGCCGCTACCCGTCGAGGAACAGCTCGTTGCTCACGCGGATTCGAGTGCCGATACGCATCCTCAAAGTGAGGAGGGGACAGAGTGGTTGGACTCGTTGTGTGCCGGGTCTAGTAACTTGTCCAGTGTGCAGTTGGGAGCATTGAGGGGCTTGCTACTCGAGTTCGCTGACGTGTTTAGCAGGCACAAGTACGATATTGGCTGCACAGACCTGTTGCGCCACCACATAGCTACAGGGGACGCGGCCCCTATTCGACAGAATCCCTTCCGGCATAGCCCAGCCGAGAAGGAGCACGTGCAGTCGGCGGTTAATGACATGTTGGCGGCCGACATCATTTCGCCCTCTTCCAGTCCGTGGGGTGCTCCTATCGTCTTGGTTAAAAAACAGGACAGGTCCTTGCGGTTCTGTGTCGATTTCCGCCGCCTGAACAAAATCTCAATGGCCGATGCGTATCCGCTCCCCAGGATGGATGAGTCGCTGGATGCCTTGGCGGGAGCACAGTTTTTTTCGACGCTCGATCTGCTTTCGGGATTTTGGCAATTGCCCCTCGATGACGAATCGAGGCCAAAAACCGCTTTCCGGACACCGGGAGGCCTATTTGAATTCAACCGATTGCCCATGGGCTTACATTCCGCTCCCGCCACGTTCCAGAGGCTCATGGAATTGGTTTTGTCAGGCCTCCAATGGGACACCTGTTTGATTTACCTCGATGATATCATCGTTTTCAGCCGGATTTTTGAGGAGCACCTCCAGCGACTGAGAGCGGTGTTCCTCAGGATGCGTTCCGCTAAGCTTAAATTTAAACCGGCTAAATGTTATCTGCTTCGGGAATCGGTCAGGTATTTGGGCCATATCGTTAGTCGTTCAGGGATCTCGACAGACCCTGCTAAGACGCACTGCGTCAGCTCATGGCCAACGCCAACCTCTGTCACTGAAGTCCGCAGCTTCATAGGATTTTCCTCCTATTACCGTCGTTTTGTCGAGCAGTTTGCCACCATAGCCAGGCCCCTGCACGCTTTGACAGCTAAAGGTGTGCGGTTTCACTGGGGGCCGGAAGAGGAGGCTGCGTTCTGCTCCCTTCGTGACGCCTTGGTGCAGGCTCCCCCCTTGTGTTACCCCGATTTCACGCAACCGTTTGTGCTCGACACGGATGCCAGTAACACGGGTATCGGGGGAGTGCTCTCACAGGTGGTCGGGGGGGACGAACGGGTGGTCGCCTACCGTAGCAGGGTTCTGTCCCCCGCGGAACAACGCTACTGCATGACACGTCGTGAATTGCTGGCGATTGTGTTTTTTATACAGCAATTCAGGCCGTATCTTTACGGCCGTCATTTTACGGTTCGCACGGACCATGCGGCTCTCCAATACGCTATGCGGGTGGCGCAGCCATCCGGCCAATTGTCCTGATGGTTGGAGGTCCTTCAGGACTACCAATTCACGACGATTTACCGCAAGGGATTGCGCCACTCGAATGCGGATGCCTTGTCGCGGTTGCCGCCGCGTACGGAATGCGCATGTCTGTTGGGATCGGCGCGGTGTAAACCATCTGTCGCTGTCCCCGCGGAAGTTGTGCTCGCCGCCACGGATACTACGGGGGTCGACGCTCCCACGGGAAGGGACTCGCTGTTAGCGCTGCCTCTCATCGAGTGGGGCCGTCTGCAAATGGCCGACAGCTCCCTACTCACGCTACGTCGGAAGGTTGACGCTCCCGAGGGAGGGGAAACGCGGGTCGGTTCCTGGGTGTGCAGACAGGGCCTCTTGATGAAGTGGGACAACATGTCCCGGCGTCACGCGCTCGTGGTGCCGTTTGCTATGCGGGGTAGGGTCGTCCTGGCTGCTCATGAACGACTCATGCATCTGGGTTTTCACAAAACGCTCGCCCTCATTCAGCGAGACTACTATTGGCCGGGGATGGGCAACGACGTGGCGAACATTCTTAAGGGATGTGTAGGGTGCGCCCAAAGAAAACCGCCACCAATAGCGGCTAACCCACCGCTGCAATCCATTCAGGTTTCGCGCACAAACAAATTGGTTGCGTTAGACATCTTGGGGCCCTTTCCCGCTACACCTCGGGGAAATAAGTTCCTGCTGGTTGGCGTAGAGTACTTCACCCGCTGGCCCATGGCATGGCCACTCGCCAACCAGTCGGCTGCGGCAGTGGCGGACGCCTTTGTCCAAGGTTATGTTTTGGACAAAGGCGCCCCCGAACGCTTGCTGACGGACCAAGGGAAACATTTTTCGAGTGTTTTATTGCGCGAGGTGTGCGACCTGTTGGGTACAAAGAAAGTACGTACCTCCCCGTACCACCCGCAGACTGACGGTATGGTTGAACGTCTGAACAGGACGATTACGTCTATGCTGTGCCAACAGGTCTGCGACGACCAGGTGGATTGGGACTTACAGGTACCGGGGGTACTAGCGGCCTATCGAATGGCCCCTCATGCGGCGACGGGGTTTTCTCCATTTTTTCTTATGTATGGGCGGGAGGCCGATCCGGCCATGGACGTCCAACTGGGGATTTCCCTGCCACGGGCCAAATCTAAATTGGCAGACCACATCAAGTTTAATATCGCCAAATTGGCTGAAGCGCGAGAGGCTGCGAGATTGAATTCGCGGTCTCGGCAGATCGCGAACGAGCGATTGCATGGACGGAGGGTGCATACGCACGATTGGGAACCAGGCGATAAGGCCTGGCTGCATTGTCCACATGCACCGTTGGCTACGTCCCCCAAATTGTTGAGACCATGGAGGGGACCGGTGGAAATTGTGCGGGTTGCACGACCCCAGAGTATACAGATTAAATGGGGAAAACGCCGTTGGTATGTGCACCCCTCCCGACTGAAACCCTACGCGGCGCCGCGTGACCCCGTTTTGTGCCGTAACGACCGAGCGTGTGATGTGACCGTCGACTCGGGGAGGGATGTGTCGCAGGCTGATCCTCACGTGTCTCCACCTGACCCACCCCCAGGTGTCTTGGACCTGACGGCTGTTGACCGTCGGGAACCGGAACCCCGCGGCACGCGCGGAGCCCCGATGCCTGGCCCATGCCTTCCTGAACTGCCGGCACCACCGGACGGTCAACCGCGTCTGGTGCCGTACGACGGACCGGCAAGGCGGACTCGGGCTAGGACACAACACTTTTCATGAAAAAAGATTTTTTTTTTTTTAAAACCCGACCTCGCCGCCGTGTTCCCCCTCTGCCGGGGTAATGTCCCGTTCAAGGGACGCTCGGAAAGATTGGGACGCTGCACGAGTCGGAAAGAAGAGAAAAAAAACAACAACTTTTTTTTCTTTCTGCATACACATTTATTGTTGCCACTCGCCGGATTGTACATATTGTTCTTGCTGTTGTAGTGGCATTTGCTGACTTTTGCGGATGGGGGTGTTCGTGTTGTGTTGTGTTGTTGTTGTTGTGTTACGGGGCACACATGGGGGGGAGGGGGTGTTGTATATTTTTATAGCAGCCGGGTCGGCTGCGAGCTATGTGGTAGGGGGTGATGTAGTGGTGGTGTTGACGTGCGCCGACAGTGATGGATCACGGGGCGCGGGGTTGGCACGCGATGTGGGCGTGGTATGGACGCGCGCAGCCGGTGGTGAGGCGCGCTGACACAGAGGTGGGAAAAGAGGATCGTAGCCAGCGCGCGGTGATTGGTCAAATAGGAGGGTGCTCTCAGCAACGTCCGCAGGAGGTGCATAAGGGGGACGCGCGAGAGTACTCGAGGTCGTTGTTAACCAGTTGAAGACCGAAGACGGAGTGGAGGAGGTAGTGGCCCGAGGAACCCCTAGTCCCGCCGTCCTTGTCAGGACCGGGGCCCTGTGTGGCTCGGAGCCGAGACTGTGGGACCCGTAGTCAAACGCCCGTGTGGGTCGGGACGGTGGTACCCAGAGCCGAGACGGACACCCCGGCCGGGTGTGTTCCGGAAGGCTACGGGGCGTAAGAGCCCGTGTCAGTGTTGCTGAGTGGGTGTTAGTCACCCGAGTAGCTAAGTGGTGTTAGTCACCCGTGGTAGCTGAGTGGGTGTTAGTCACCCAAATAGCTAAGTGGGTGTTAGTCACCCGTGTAGCTGAGTGGGTGTGTAGTC
>NW_026891378.1:1609779-1624508 GCF_015708825.2 Lethenteron reissneri
GGCAAGTCCACTCAGCTCCACGTCCTTCTGTACCACATCACTCCATCTCTTCTCTAGCCCGTGCCGCGCCCGTTTAGCCCCCTCGATCCGGCCGAACAAAAGCTGTTTAGGCATGCGGTGGCTGGGCATGCGGGCTACATGACCCAGCCAACGCAGCCTTGCCTGCCGGAGGAGCTCACCGATGGGACTTTACCCAGATCTTTCAAGGATTTGTGAGCTCATCACACAATCCAGCCTGGTTAAACCCAGGATGGATCGTAGGCAGGCCAGCCTAAATGTTTCCAACCGGCGAAGATGCTCCATTAGCGGGGTCCACGTTTCGCAAGCGTAGAGAAGGGAGGGAATGACAGTCGCCGAGAAGACCTGAAGCTTCGTGCGGAGCGACAGACCAGGTAGCTTCCACACAGCGTTACACAGCCGATGAAAAGATATTGCCGCTCGGCTGATTCAGAGTGAGACCTCTGCTGTTAAACTGCAGCCGGTCATAAGCACACTGCCCAGGTATGGGAAACTCTCTCCACTACTGCCCCATCACCGATTGGGAGTTGTGGGGGTGGAGTGTCCGATGGTACAAAATACCCAGGCAGGTGCTTAGTTTTGGTGGGGCTGATGGTAAGGCCCCACCTCTTAGTGGCAAGCTCCAGTCTCAGCAGCAGCGTCTCCAACTCCTCTTCTGAATGAGCAGTTATTACCAAATCATCGGCATACATAACGTGGTTGACCAATAGGGAGCCATCCCTTAATCGCACCCGGGCGTCGATCAGCCTCCCGTTATATCTGTACCAAATGGAAATTCCCCCAGTACAGCTATTGAAGGCTTCACGAACTACGTGGTCAAAATAGATGTTAAATAATGTGGGAGCCAGAGGACATCCCTGTCGCACCCCAAGGTGTACAGGGAAAGGCTCTGACTCCCAGCCACGTAGTTTTACCCGGGCCCGCTCACCATCATGAAGGTCCTTAATGATCGTGAGCAGAGGGTCAGGCACTCCGAAAGCACGAAGAACAACCCAGAGCCCAGGCCTACTGATGGTATCATAGTGCCTTGACCAGGTCACCCATACAGACACTCACTCACACACACTCACTCTCACAGACACACACACAGGCACACACTCACACAGGCACACACTCACACACACTCACACAGACACACACACTCTCACACAGACACTCACTTACACACTCACTCACACACTCACACACACACTCACCCACTCACCCACCCACTCACTCACGCACTCACTCACTCACACACTCACTCATCCACTCACTCACTCACCCACTCACCCACTCACTCACCCACTCACTCACCCACCCACTCACCAACTCATTCACTCACCCACTCACTCACTCACCCACTCACCCACTCACTCACCCACTCACTCACCCACCCACTCACCAACTCACCCACCCACCCACTCACCAACTCACCCACTCCCTCACCCACTCACCAACTCACCCACCCACCCACTCACCTACTCACCCACTCACCTACTCACTCACCCACTCACCCACTCACCAACTCACCCACTCACCCACTCACTCACCCACCCACTCACCCACTCACTCACCAACTCACCCACTCACCTACTCACTCACCCACCCACTCACCAACTCACCCACTCACCCACTCACTCACCAACTCACCCACTCACCCACTCACTCACCCACTCACTCACCAACTCACCCACTCACTCACCCACCCACTCACCAACTCACCCACTCACTCACCCACTCACTCACCAACTCACCCACTCACCCACTCACTCACCCACTCACCAACTCACCCACTCACCCACTCACTCACCCACTCACTCACCAACTCACCCACTCACCCACTCACTCACCCACTCACTCACCCACTCACTCACCAACTCACCCACTCACTCACCCACTCACTCACCCACTCACTCACCCACTCACTCACCCACCCACTCACCAACTCACCCACTCACTCACTCACCAACTCACCCACTCACTCACCCACTCACTCACCAACTCACCCACTCACCCACCCACTCACCAACTCACCCACCCACTCACCAACTCACCCACCCACTCACCAACTCACCCACCCACTCACCAACTCACCCACCCACTCACCAACTCACCCACCCACTCACCAACTCACCCACTCACTCACTCACCCACCCACTCACTCACCCACCCACTCACCAACTCACTCACCCACCCACTCACCAACTCACCCACCCACCCACTCACCCACCCACTCACTCACCCACCCACCCACCCACTCACCCACTCACTCACCAACTCACCCAAGACTTCTTCCATCTCGTCCATCTCGTCCATGGCTCCTCCTCCTCCTGGTGATCCACCTTCTACACCACTCACCACCACCACTCACCACCACCACCACGACTCACCACCACCACCATTCACCACCACCACTCACCACTCACCACCACCACCACCACTCACCACCACTCACCACCCTTAATCAACCACCACCACCTCAACCACAACTCCCCTTAATCAACCACCACCACAACCACCACCTCAACCACCACCACCACAACCCCCCTTAATCAACCACCACAATCACCACCACCACCCCCTTAAACAACAACCACCACCACAATCAACAACCACCACAACCACCACCACAACCCCCCTAAATCAACCACCACCACCACAACCCACTTAATCAACAACCACAACCACCACCACAACCCCCCTTAAACAACCACCACAACAACCACCACCACAACCACCACCACCACAACCACCACCACCACAACCACCACAACAACCACCACCACAACCACCACCACCACAACCACCACCACCACAACCACCACCACAACAACCACCACAACCACCACCACCACTTCTCAGTATAGACCCTCTCCCCTCTGAGGCTGCGTGCAGAGTCCCATTGAATCCCCCCGTAGCCCCTCCCCCCTCTTCCCACTGGCCCCACCCACAACTCCTTATATGGGAGTGGGGTGACCGCGCTCTGGCCAATGGGAAGGCAGCACCCCCCACCAGTCGACGCCCCGCCCACCCTCGCCCCGGAGGCCACGCCCAACTCGCCCCCACCCCCCGCCCCCCGCGGTGACGTCACCAGAGCGGCTGAGGGTTGACTCGAGGTAACTGGAGTTCGTTCAACTCGCGATGACGTCGTTGGTCCTCGACTTACGAACATTTGTTCGTAACGTTCTGCAGATGTAGATGCCACTGGTTCTGCAGATGTAGATGCCACTGGTTCTGCAGATGTAGATGCCACTGGTTCTGTAGATGTAGATGCCACTGGTTCTGTAGATGTAGATGCCACTGGTTCTGTAGATGTACATGCCACTGGTTCTTCACGTTCTGTAGATGCCACTGGTTCTATAGATGTAGATGCCACTGGTTCTGCAGATGTAGATGCCACTGGTTCTGCAGATGTAGATGCCACTGGTTCTGTAGATGTAGATGCCACTGGTTCTGTAGATGTAGATGCCACTGGTTCTGTAGATGTAGATGCCACTGGTTCTTCACGTTCTGTAGATGCCACTGGTTCTGTAGATGTAGATGCCACTGGTTCTGCAGATGTAGATGCCACTGGTTCTGTAGATGTAGATGCCACTGGTTCTTCACGTTCTGTAGATGCCACTGGTTCTTCACGTTCTGTAGATGCTACTGGTTCTGTAGATGTAGATGCCACTGGTTTTTCACGTTCTGTAGATGTAGATGCCACTGGTTCTGCAGATGTAGATGCCACTGGTTCTTCACGTTCTGTAGATGTAGATGCCACTGGTTCTTCACGTTCTGTAGATGTAGATGCCACTGGTTCTGCAGATGTAGATGCCACTGGTTCTTCACGTTCTGTAGATGTAGATGCTACTGGTTCTTCATGTTCTGTTGATGTAGATGCCACTGGTTCTGTAGATGTAGATGCCACTGGTTCCTCACGTTCTGTAGATGTAGATGCCACTGGTTCTTCACGTTCTGCAGATGTAGATGCCACTGGTTCTTCACGTTCTGTAGATGTAGATGCCACTGGTTCCTCACGTTCTGCAGATGTAGATGCCACTGGTTCTTCACGTTCTGTAGATGTAGATGCCACTGGTTCTTCATGTTCTGTTGATGTAGATGCCACTGGTTCTGTAGATGTAGATGCCACTGGTTCTTCACGTTCTGTAGATGTAGATGCCACTGGTTCTTCACGTTCTGCAGATGTAGATGCCACTGGTTCTTCACGTTCTGTAGATGTAGATGCCACTGGTTCCTCACGTTCTGTAGATGTAGATGCCACTGGTTCTTCACGTTCTGTAGATGCCACTGGTTCTGCAGATGTAGATGCCACTGGTTCTGTAGATGCCACTGGTTCTGTAGATGTAGATGCCACTGGTTCTGTAGATGCCATTGGTTCTTCACGTTCTGTAGATGTAGATGCCACTGGTTCTTCACGTTCTGTAGATGCCACTGGTTCTTCACGTTCTGTAGATGTAGATGCCACTGGTTCTTCACGTTCTGCAGATGTAGATGCCACTGGTTCTTCACTTTCTGTAGATCCCACTGGTTCTTCACGTTCTGCAGATGCAGATGCCACTGCTTCTTCATGTTCTGCAGATGTAGATGCCACTGGTTCTTCATGTTCTGCAGATGCCACTGGTTCTTCATGTTCTGCAGATGCCACTGGTTCATCACGTTCTGTAGATGCAGATGTCACTGGTTCTTCACGTTCTGTAGATGCCACTGGTTCTTCACGTTCTGCAGATGCCACTGGTTCTGTAGATGTAGATGCCACTGGTTCTTCACGTTCTGTAGATGCCACTGGTTCTTCACGTTCTGTAGATGTAGATGCCACTGGTTCTTCACAGTCTGTAGATGCCACTGGTTCTTCGCGTTCTGTAGATGTAGATACCACTGGTTCTTCACGTTCTGCAGATGCCACTGGTTCTTCAGGTTCTGTAGATGCCACTCGTTCTGCATATGTAGATGCCACTGGTTCGTCACGTTCTGCAGATGTAGATGCCACTGGTTCTTCGCGTTCTGCAGATTTAGATGCCACTGGTTCGTCACGTTCTGCAGATGTAGATACCACTGGTTCTTCGCGTTCTGTAGATGTAGATGCCACTGGTTCTTCACGTTCTGTAGATGTAGATGCCACTGGTTCTTCACGTACTGCAGATGTAGATGCCACTGGTTCCTCACGTTCTGTAAATGTAGATGCCACTGGTTCTTCACGTTCTGTAGATGTAGATGCCACTGGTTCTTCATGTTCTGCTGATGTAGATGCCACTGGTTCTTCACGTTCTGTAGATGTAGATGCCACTGGTTCTTCACGTTCTGCAGATGTAGATGCCACTGGTTCTTCACGTTCTGTAGATGCCACTGGTTCTTCACGTTCTACAGATGTAGATGCCACTGGTTCTTCACTTTCTGTAGTTGCCACTGGTTCTTCACGTTCTGTAGATGTAGATGCCACTGGTTCTTCACGTTCTGTAGATGCCACTGGTTTTTCACGTTCTGTAGATGTAGATGCCACTGGTTCTTCACGTTCTACAGATGTAGATGCCACTGGTTCTTCACGTTCTACAGATGTAGATGCCACTGGTTCCTCACGTTCTGTAGATGTAGATGCCACTGGTTCTTCACGTTCTGTAGATGTAGATGCCACTGGTTCTTCACGTTCTGTAGATGCCACTGGTTCTTCACGTTCTGTAGATGTAGATGCCACTGGTTCTGTAGATGTAGATAGCACTGGTTCCTCACGTTTTGCAGATGTAGATGTCACTGGTTCTTCACGTTCTGCAGATGTAGATGCCACTGGTTCTTCACGTTCTGTAGATGTAGATGTCACTGGTTCTTCACGTTTTGCAGATGTAAATGCCACTGGTTCTTCACGTACTGCAGATGTAGATGTCACTGGTTCTTCACGTTCTGTAGATGTAGATGCCACTGGTTCTTCACGTTCTGCAGATGTAGATGCCACTGGTTCTCCACGTTCTGCAGATGTAGATGCCACTGGTTCTTCACGTTCTGTAGATGTAGATGCCACTGGTTCTTCACGTTCTGCAGATGTAGATACCACTGGTTCTCCACGTTCTGCAGATGTAGATGCCACTGGTTCTTCACATTCTACAGATGTAGATGCCACTGGTTCTCCACGTTCTGCAGATGTAGATGCCACTGTATCTGCAGATGTAGATGCCACTGGTTCTTCACGTTCTGTAGATGTAGATGCCACTGGTTCTGTAGATGTAGATGCCACTGGTTCCTCACGTTTTGTAGATGTAGATGCCACTGGTTCTTCACGTTCTGCAGATATAGATGCCACTGGTTCTTCACGTTCTGTAGATGTAGATGTCACTGGTTCTTCACGTTTTGCAGATGTAAATGCCACTGGTTCTTCACGTACTGCAGATGTAGATGTCACTGGTTCTTCACGTTCTGTAGATGTAGATGCCACTGGTTTTTCACGTTCTGCAGATGCCACTGGTTCTTCACGTTCTGTAGATGTAGATGCCACTGGTTCTTCACGTTCTGTAGATGCCACTGGTTCTTCACGTTCTGTAGATGTAGATGCCACTGGTTCTTCACGTTTTGTAGATGTAGATGCCACTGGTTCTTCACGTTCTGTAGATGCCACTGGTTCTTCACGTTCTGCAGAAGTAGATGCCACTGGTTCTTCACGTTCTGCAGATGTAGATGCCACTGGTTCTTCACCTTCTGCAGAAGTAGATGCCACTGGTTCTTCACGTTTTGTAGATGTAGATGCCACTGGTTCTTCATGTTCTGTAGATGCCACTAGTTCTTCACGTTCTGTAGATGTAGATGCCACTGGTTTTTCACGTTCTGCAGATGTAGATGCCACTAGTTCTTCACGTTCTGCAGATGTAGATGCCACTGGTTCTTCACGTTCTGTAGACGTAGATGCCACTGCTTCTTCACGTTCTGCTGATGTAGATGCCACTAGTTCTTCACGTTCTGTAGATGTAGATGCCACTGGTTCTTCACGTTTTGCAGATGTAGATGCCACTGGTTCTTCACGTTCTGCAGATGTAGATGCCACTGGTTCTTCACGTTCTGCAGATGTAGATGCCACTGGTTCTTCACGTTCTGTAGATGTAGATGCCACTGGTTCTTCACGTTCTGCAGACGTAGATGCCACTGGTTCTTCACGTTCTGCAGATGTAGATGCCACTGGTTCTTCACATTCTGCAGACGTAGATGTCACTGGTTCTTCACGTTCTGCAGATGTAGATGACACTGGTTCTTCACGTTCTGTAGATGTAGATGCCACTGGTTCTTCACGTTCTGCAGATGTAGATGACACTGGTTCTTCACGTTCTGCAGATGTAGATGCCACTGGTTCTTCACGTTCTGCAGATGTAGATGCCACTGGTTCTTCACGTTCTGCAGACGTAAATGCCACTGGTTCTTCACGTTCTGTAGATGCCACTGGTTCTTCACGTTCTGCAGATGTAGATGCCACTGGTTCTTCACGTTCTGTAGATGCCACTGGTTCTTCACGTTCTGCAGATGTAGATGCCACTGTTCTTCACGTTCTGTAGATGTAGAAGCCACTGGTTCTTCACGTTCTGTAGATGTAGATGCCACTGGTTCTTCACGTTCTGCAGATGTAGATGCCACTGGTTCTTCACGTTCTGTAGATGTAGATGCCACTGGTTCTTCACGTTCTGTAGATGTAGATGCCACTGGTGTCTTCACGTTCTGCAGATGTAGATGCCACTGGTTCATCACGTTCTGTAGCTGTAAATGCCACTGGTTCTTCACGTTCTGTAGATGTAGAAGCCACTGGTTCTTCACGTTCTGTAGATGTAGATGCCACTGGTTCTTCACGTTCTGCAGATGTAGATGTCATTGGTTCTTCATGTTCTGTAGATGTAGATGCCACTGGTTCTTCACGTTCTGCAGATGTAGATGCCACTGGTTCTTCATGTTCTGTAGATGTAGATGCCACTGGTTCTTCACGTTCTGCAGATGTAGATGCCACTGGTTCTTCACGTTCTGCAGATGTAGATGCCACTGGTTCTGTAGATGTAGATGCCACTGGTTCTGTAGATGCCACTGGTTCTTCACGTTCTGTAGATTCTACTGGTTCTTCACGTTCTGTAGATGCCACTGGTTCTTCACGTTCTTCAGATGTAGATGCCACTGGTTCTTCACGTTCTGTAGATGCCACTGGTTCTTCACGTTCTGCAGATGTAGATGCCACTGTTCTTCACGTTCTGTAGATGTAGATGCCACTGGTTCTTCACGTTCTGTAGATGTAGATGCCACTGGTTCTTCATGTTCTGCAGATGTAGATGCCACTGGTTCTTCACGTTCTGCAGATGTAGATGCCACTGGTTCGTCACGTTCTTCAGATGTAGATACCACTGGTTCTTCACGTTCTGCAGATGTAGATGCCACTGGTTCTTCACGTTCTGCAGATGTAGATGCCACTGGTTCTTCACGTTTTGCAGATGTAGATGCCACTGGTTCGTCATGTTCTTCAGATGTAGATACCACTGGTTCTTCACGTTCTGCAGATGTAGATGCCACTGGTTCTTCACGTTCTGCAGATGTAGATGCCACTGGTTCTTCACGTTCTGCAGATGTAGATGCAACTGGTTCTTCACGTTCTGCAGATGAAGGCCATTCGAACACCGATTTGTTCGAACACCGAATTAATTTCCCCATAAGAATGAATGTAAATGACATGAATTGCTTCCAGACACAAGAAATCTCTCATTATAAAGCATTTCTACACGAAGTTTACAGTAATTTCATGCATAAAATCACACAAAAAAACAAGAAACACAATAAATAAATGGAATAAATGAACATTGAACTTCACAAGTAGTGACTAATCACATATCTGCATTTCGCATAAATATGCTAAATTCTAAATGCTAAATTCCTCTGTTGATATGCAAATTCCTTTGTCAAGGCGCTCTTCCCCCTCCAACCCAGCTTAAATATACGCTGCCAAGCTTGGTGGTGCTCATTCAGACGCTGTCTTTGCCGACAGACCTGTTCTTCTGAACACCACCAAGCTTGGCAGCGTATATTTAAGTATATATTTAAGTATATACGCTGCCAAGCTTGGTGGTGCTCATTCAGACGCTGTCTTTCAGACAGACCTGTTCTTCACCTGAGGACGGCTGCTTGCGTTGTGGCCGAAACGTCGTGAGAATTATTGTATTATATAGTATTTTTATTAGTTTATTATTTAAACAAAACATAATAAAACGTGAGAATTGCATTTGATTACGTGTTATTTTTATTATTTTATTATTTCCCTTCTACACGATGACTTTACCGAAAGAACCAAGAAGATGAATCCCTGCACTCACGAAAGAAGCTTTAAATCGAAGTTGAACGTCACTTTACCCGTAGTAAGGAGAGTTGTTGGCTCGAGTGGAAGGTGTTGAGGAGGAGGAGGTAAAACTTTCGTCTGGGCAAGCGTCGTGATGCTGGTTTCTTTCAAGTCGTGATTGGTCGTTTGACCTCCGAATTTCGTTCGGTTTCCGGGCCAAATAAGTATAACCCGTAAAAACAAAGTTTTTTCACGAACATTAATTGTCACGCACAACGAGTCTGTGTGCAAAATGTCAGCTCAATTGGATCACGGGAAGTGGGTTAAAAAACGACCGAAAGGTTTGCACGGTCCTAAGCAAGCAAGCGAACTTAATATAAAGAATTTAACAAGTATAACCCGTAAAAACAAAGTTTTTCACTATAAATCCTTTATATGCGTGGTGGCTAGAGTCCTCTCGTCCTCTGGCTTGAGATGGCTGCCACCTATGGGTCAGATGATTGTCTGCCAGTATTAAGCAATTGGTAATTAAATATTTAATTTGTTTTCCCTAAACAGTGTAAAATTTTTGAATTTTTTTTTCACGAACATTAATTGTCTCGCACAACGAGTCTGTGTGCAAAATGTCAGCTCGATTGGATCACGGGAAGTGGGTTAAAAAACGACCGAAAGGTTTGCACGGTCGTAAGTGAAGTACCGGTGAGGACGCTTGACACCGAGGTTGAGGCACACGTGTCTTTATTTTACAAGTCGTCACGACAGGACAGTACTAGAGGGGGTATCGGCCCCCTCACCCGTATAACTGGGGATACACCCCTAGCTATCCCTGACCTACCCCGAGTCCTCCACTAATGGGCTAGGGGAGGCTGTCTGGCCCGACACTGGTGAGTCGGGCTACGGTACCCGGAGTCCCAGAGTGCTGACTCTGGTTCACGGGACCACGCCGCTGGCTCGGTCCTGCGCGGCCCTGACAAGGGCGGCGTCTCAGGGGAGTCCAGGGCTCTAGCTACCCGGGTCTTCAGTCTTCCCTCCTTTGTTCTAATACTGAGCCCCGAGCTCTCTCTGTCATCCCCTTTTATATCCCCCCCAGGATCACAACCCCGGGCAGCCCTACCCCCAGGCTGCCCGATGCGGATGTCGTTGCGGGCACCCCCCCCCGTGTACTCCCGGAGCTCCGCCCACTGTGTTTGTTCGCCGTTTGATCCTATGTACAAACAGCCCCTCGATAACAGCCCTACATAAGCAAGCAAGCAAGCAAGCGAACTTAATATAAAGGATTTAAAAGAAACCGGTAATTACAATTGACGGAATGCTCAAGTTTAAAATGGCGGCGCGCGCGTGCGGGGACCAGCCAATCGGGTGTCCTCGTCAGCCACTCGAGTTCATTGGCAGGTCACGTGGACGCCCATTGTGACGTCATCGCCGTTAAGCCACGAGGCCAATCCACTCACTGCTTGGTGGAGCCGAGCCGTAGAAACCTATCAACTGATTTTCACGCGAACCCAGGGACGGCCCCACTGGCCTTGCCGTCACGAACGGTAGTAGCCGAGCCAGAAGTGGATTCATCTTCTTGGTTCTTTCGGTAAAGTCATCACGTAGAAGGGAAGTAATAAAATAATAAAAATAAAATATGATAAAATAATTCTCACGACGTTTCGGCCACAACGCAAGCAGCCGTCCTCAGGTGAAGAACAGGTCTGTCGAGAAGACAGCGTCTGACAGACCTGTTCTCCACCTGAGGACGGCTGCTTGCATTGTGGCCGAAACGTCGTAGAATGGAAATAATAAAATAATAAAAATAAAACATTATAAAATACAATTCTCACGACGTTTCGGCCACAATGCAAGCAGCCCCAGGCTTGGAGCGTCTATTTAAGCTGGGATGGAGGGGGGAAGAGCGCCTTGACAAAATAATTTGCATATCAAGTAGTACTAATCGCATATCTACATTGACCATAAATATGCTAAATTCCTAGTGATATGCAATGAATGCAAAGTCTTTGAGACTGGCCTACACCAGAGAGCAGCCTTCTCTTCAAGGCCTAGGTCTCACCACAATCATCACCACAATCATCGTTATCACCACCACGATCATCATCACCACAATCATCGTTATCACCACCACAATCATCATCATCACCACCACAATCACCACCACCACCACATTCATCATTATCACCACCACAATCACCACCACAATCACCACCACCACCACAATCATCATTATCACCACCACAATCATCATCACAATCACCACCACCACAATCATCATTATCACCACCACAATCATCACCACAATCACCACCACATTCATCATTATCACCACCACAATCACCACCACAATCACCACCACCACCACAATCATCATTATCACCACCACAATCATCATCACCACAATCACCACCACCACAATCATCATTATCACCACCACAATCATCACCACAATCACCACCACCACCACATTCATCATTATCACCACCACAATCACCACCACAATCACCACCACCACCACCACCACAATCATCATTATCACCACCACAATCACCACCACCACCACATTCATCATTATCACCACCACAATCATCATCACGATGACAATCACCACCACCACCACCACCACAATCATCGTTATCACCACCACAATCACCACCACGATCATCATCACCACAATCACCACCACAATCATCGTTATCACCACCACAATCACCACCACAATCATCATCACCACCACAATCACCACCACAATCATCACCACAATCATCGTTATCACCACCACAATCATCACCACAATCATCCTTATCATCACCACAATCATCACCACCACCACGATCACCACCACGATCATCATCACCACAATCATCATGATGACAATCATCACAACCACAATCATCACCACCACCACAATCACCACCACCACATTCATCATTATCACCACCACAATCACCACCACAATCACCACCACCACCACAATCATCATTATCACCACCACAATCATCATCACCACAATCACCACCACCACAATCATCATTATCACCACCACAATCACCACCACCACCACATTCATCATTATCACCACCACAATCACCACCACAATCACCACCACCACCACCACAATCATCATTATCACCACCACAATCACCACCACAATCACCACCACCACCACATTCATCATTATCACCACCACAATCACCACCACAGTCATCATCACGATGCCAATCACCACCACCACCACCACAATCATCGTTATCACCACCACAATCACCACCACGATCATCATCACCACAATCACCACCACAATCATCGTTATCACCACCACAATCACCACCACAATCATCATCACCACCACAATCACCACCACAATCATCACCACAATCATCGTTATCACCACCACAATCATCACCACAATCATCCTTATCATCACCACAATCATCACCACCACCACGATCACCACCACGATCATCATCACCACAATCATCATGACAATCATCACAACCACAATCATCACCACCACCACAATCACCACCACCACATTCATCATTATCACCACCACAATCACCACCACCACCACAATCATCATTATCACCACCACAATCATCATCACCACAATCACCACCACCACAATCATCATTATCACCACCACAATCATCACCACAATCACCACCACCACCACATTCATCATTATCACCACCACAATCACCACCACAATCACCACCACCACCACAATCATCATTATCACCACCACAATCACCACCACCACCACCACAATCATCATTATCACCACCACAATCACCACCACAATCACCACCACCACCACCACATTCATCATTATCACCACCACAATCATCATCACGATGACAATCACCACCACCACCACCACAATCATCGTTATCACCACCACAATCACCACCACGATCATCATCACCACAATCACCACCACAATCATCGTTATCACCACCACAATCACCACCACAATCATCATCACCACCACAATCACCACCACAATCATCACCACAATCATCGTTATCATCACCACAATCATCACCACCACCACGATCATCATCACCACGATCATCATCACCACAATCATCATGATGACAATCATCACAACCACAATCATCACCACCACCACAATCATCATCACCACCACAATGATCATAATCACCACCAAAAATCAACACAATCACCACAAAGTATAAAATCCAAACCAGCCATCGTATTTATTTAATCCAATCGACACTCAACACATTCTTACGTTCTTAACACTTTGTGTGTACAACGTGTGTGTGCTTTGCATGCGTGTGCATTATCTGTGCAATGCACATATGTACGTATCCAACCGTGCTAATCGGATGTGTGTGTGTGTACACGTGTGTTGCACGTGTGTGTGTGTGTGTTAGTAGGGGGCACAGGTGGTGCATCAGCCAGTCATCTCGGTCATCTCGGTCAGTCGACCCGTGGCACCTGCTGGGTCTGCCCCGTGACCTCCTGCCAGCGGGCGTTCGACACTTCACGTGGTAGCCTCAAGGTGCACTTGGCCTGGCACAAGCGTCGTGGTGACATCACCGCCACTTAGTGGCGAATGGCGGTTGTTGTTGGTTGTTGTTGCATGTGTTATGGAAATACCTCCCATACAGCTAATGAAGGCTTCACGAACTACGTGGTCAAAATAGATGTTAAATAATGTGGGAGCCAGAGGACATCCCTGTCGCACCCCAAGGTGAACAGGGAATGGCTCTGACTCCCGGCCACGTAGTTTTACCCGGGCCAGCTCACCATCATGAAGGTCCTTAATGATCGTGAGCAGAGGGTCAGGAACTCCGAAAGAATGATAAACAACCCAGAGCCCAGGCCTACTGATGGTATCATAGGCCTTGACCAGGTCAATTAAGCAGAAAAGTAGGTCTTGTTGGAATTCCCTACACCTCTGCTGTAGCAGACGGACAGAAAATATGGCATCTGTGCAGGACCGCCCTTTCCTGAAACCGCATTGGGGCTCCGCAAGCCTCTCCTCAGCGTGCCTGGCAAGGCGATGTTGAACAATCCTTGCCAGGACCTTTCCCGGCCTCACACTGAGGAGGAGAGAGATGCCCCTGTAGTTGTTACAGTCTGTGCGGTCCCCCTTCTTAAAAGGGGAAAACCTCTTCTTATATTTTGCTGCTGGCAAAGGAGGCCCCATGATGTAGCTGCTCACCCCGAGCTCTCGATGTCTCCTGATAACACTGGTCAACACACTTTTTCTGGCACAAGGTATTCCAACGGTTTTAAGGTGCTGATTCCAAATCTGGCATCAGTTTTTGTCTACCACATCAGGTTTTTGAGATATTAAATATTGCATTTTCAATAAAAACTGCAGAAGAAAAATATTAAATAACTGTGGATATCTACATAAAATGATATTATAAACACACTATTCTAAAAATACAGCACCTTATTTTAACACTAAATCAGT